>NC_139226.1:7033110-7162409 GCF_055691185.1 Crinia signifera
GGGGGGGGGGGGGGGGGGGGGGGGTAGAGGGCTCCAACTGGAACGGGGCAGCCTTCTGTCAGCTGGTGTGGGGTGGCAATTTGGTGATTCTATTGCCAGGATTCTATCTCCATTGAGAGCTGCTCCATCTGTAGCCTAAGAAAGAACTTTCTTCACCTCAATCTCGCACTTCTCCAGCTTGGCGTAAATATGGGGTGAGGTATAGGGTTCCGACAGTCGGGATCCCAACGGCCCGGACTCAGACAGCATGGTGAGCACAACGAAGCCGCTTGCGTGCTCGCTACACTCGCCACCTAGTCTATTCTCCCTCTATGGGGGTCGTGGACCCCCGCGAGGGAAAATAGCGTGGGGGGGGGGGGGGGGGAACGGGACACACACACCAAATGACTGCCTTGGGGACAGGCAGCGGGGGTCCGGGGACTGGAGTAGGTTAACTCCGGCTCCTAGCGCTGCCGGGCGGTGGGCGGGAAGCAGATTTTGAAAAGACTTGCCGGACGCTGATTGGCTGAATTCACCCCCCCCCCCCCTTCCAGCGCCCGGTGCGCGTGACCCCCTAGCCCCCCCCTAGTTACAGCCCTGGGTGATTAGTGTAATGAATGCCCCACAGCAGCCGGGATCACACAGGCAGTATATAAACACCTCAGTCAGGATGGGCTCAGTGTCCGGGCAGTCTGGATGGCGGCAATCACTATAACTATGGTGGCATCCAGACTAGCGCCAGGAGACCATTGTCGGAATGCCATTTGCACATGCACAGTAGAGGCCCCCTCACACCCCGTTCACATGGCCTTCAGCAACCAGGGATCTCCTCCTGTCCTCCGCTGTATGCTCTGTGTGTATTACATGTATATATGATCTGTAATATGTATGCATGTATGTCATGTATGTATGTTCTATATGTGTGTATTGCATGTATGTATGAATGTATGTATGTCATGTCATGTCATGTATGTATGTACTATGTGTGTGTATTGTATGCATATTGTATGTCTATATATGTATGTATGTGTGCTCTATGTGTCTGTATGTACAGTATGATGTGTGTGTTGCATGTATGTATTTATGCATGTATGTATTATCTGTATGTATGCATGTATCTTCTATGTGTGTGTGTGTGTGTATTGTATGCATATTGTGGGGGGAAATTTACTAAAGGAAATTTGTAAAAAATAGGTGTATTTGTATCCAGAAATACACTTATTTTTGACATTTACTATCCCGAAAATACGGCAATTCGTATTCGTATTGATAGCACATCAATACGACTACGAATTGCTGCATTTTCGGGATAGTAAATGTCAAAAATAAGTGTATTTCTGGATCCAAATACGCCTATTTTTTTACAAATTTCCTTTAGTAAATTTCCCCCTGTGTGTCTGTATGTATGTATGTATGGTCTATGTGTCTGTATGTATGCTGTGTGTGTATTGTATGTATGTATGTATGTATGTATGAGGACTAACTACCCTGATATGGCAGCAGTTTTGTAAAGCGAGTGTCATAGGGCCCCCACCGGCCACTTTCCAAGTGCCACGTTCTTTACTCCTTTTCATGTGTCAGCGTTTTGATTGTGTTGACCTGTTGTCAGTGACGACCTATTGACTGTCAACATAGACACTGACCACCTGTCATCCGGATACCATCATTCAGATGTGGGTGCCTGGTTATAGGGATGGCTAGCGACCACCGATGATTTGAAATCTCATCGATGGTTTATGGCCGATGTTGAATACTTTTTCCATTGATGTGGGAGAATCAGATGGTTTCCCTACATTAATGGCAAAGGAGAACCGATGTTTATTTTAATTTTTCAAGGTGCCGAAACACGGAGCATAGCTCCACCCCCAACAACCCAGAAACCCCGCCCCCACATTCTGACCGGCCCATGGGCCATTCAGTCAAAGATGATGCATGACCATCTTTAGCTAAAACTATTAATGGTTATCTATCACATAGTTTACGACTATCGATGGCTGATGGCAGTATCACCATCAATTACAACCATCGATGGTGACTGCAACGATGGCCATCCCTACCTCTAAATGGTAGCAATTCTCTGTTCTACGACTAATACCCCTTTCACACCAGCCTAAAATCCCGGGTTGGGTCCGGGAACAACCTGGGACTAGCTCTGGTGTGAAAGGTTCCAGGGACAAATTCCCGGGTTAATTTGCCGGCAATTCAACCCTGCTAGGTAGCAGGGTTGTTCCCGGGTCCTTTCAGGGTTACTGGCTGGTGTGAAAGGTGCAGGGACATGTCCCTGCTTCCCGTGTTGCCTCTGCTAGTACTGATTTGCTAGCAGGGCAACTTCCTGTTGTGGTGGACACTCACAGACACGCCCAGAGACAGCGTACAGCGTGCAGGGAGACAGTGTGCATGTTCTGTGGCACCACAGACCCCAGAAGTGTGTTTTAACCCCTGAAAGCCTGCAATGTGAGGAGGTGAGAGAGCTATTAACCATTAGAGGGGAAGATGCTTTCATATGCCTTTTAATTTGTTTTATACAAGTAAACAAAGGCTTAAATACTACAAATGTTTTGTGTCTTAATTATGAATAATCAATAATCTAATGTGAGCCTAAAAAAGGCCATTTTCAATGCTATTCTCATAGAAATGCAGGGTTATCCCGGGTTCAGTGTGAAAGGTGCCGACCCGGGTTGTCCCTGCTTCAAAAGCATGTGTGAATGGGTCCCAACCTGGGAATGTCCCTGCTTGTCCCTGGAATTTAATTCCCGGGTTTGTCTCTGCATTTCTGGTGTGAAAGGGGTATAAGGTACAAAGACAGAAAATAGAAATGTAACGGCTCTACATCGGCACCTGGTGGGCTTACCCGGTACTGCACAGACTCTGGTTGGGAAGTGCTCCTGATTCGGATTAGGAAATGGATGTTTTCTGCCATTATCTGCGATCCAGTGCTGCGTCCGAAGATGCAGCATCAGATCACCATCGCAACCATTGAAGCCTCCTCAGATCACTCTGCCAGCTCCAAGAAGTAGGCTACGCACCCATCCAAAATGAGACCCTCATCCACCATTCTGTAAAATGGTGTTGATCATGCTATGGCTAGGGGGATGGGTTCTGCAAGCGCAGCTTTAGGCGCAGTGTTTCTGGTCTGCAGTGATTCTATATAAAGGTTTCATATGTGAGAGCTTCCATGATGGAAAAATGGCCTCCTCACATGCCCACATTACCAGCCTGCCACCCTCTACCCACATCATGCCTACTTCACCAGAAAGTGGGCAAGATGTGGGACCCTCACCTCCAGGACATGTTCATAGACTATAAAATGATGGGCCTGATTCAACGGTGCACGCAGTTTGGATGCGGCGGGACCTGTGGAAATATGCTACTGACTGACACAGAGACGTGTACCGCCAACTTCTCAGATCCACCACTTACATACAGAAATACCATATCGGTCGCACCATGGAACCTCCAACCAACCCTATAATGCGTCCATCTTGTTTGAGGTGTGTACCAGGTGATGACGAGATACCAGTGCAGTGGTTTATAGGTGGCAAAAGAGGAACCACCGTACTCACTGTTATATGCACGGGTTCTCATGAAGTGGGCTCTGAGTGGAGTGGAGCCGAGTGTCAGACAGTTCACCAATCAGTGAGAGTATGTAGAGATTACATAGCAGGTGCAGGCACTCTTGTAGATCATAGTCCTCTGGGGGGCCCCACCAAATGTGTGGTCCTACTAGATGTATGTGGGAAGAGGATTACAGTCACCAAGGGATGTAGGTGTGCCCACGCTGGTTATAGTCACCAAGGGATGTAGGTGTGCCCAGGCTGGCTACAGTCATCAAGGGATGTAGGTGCGCCCAGGCTGGTTACAGTCACCAAGAAATGTAGGTACGCCAAGGCTGGTTACAGTCACCAAGGGATGTAGGTGCGCCCAGGCTGGTTATAGTCACCAAGGGATGTAGGTGCGCCCAGGCTGGTTATAGTCACCAAGGGATGTAGGTGCGCCCAGGCTGGTTACAGTCACCAAGGGATGTTGGTGCGCCCAGGCTGGTTACAGTCACCAAGGGATGTAGATGCGCCCAGGCTGGTTACAGTCACCAAGGGATGTAGGTGCGCCCAGGCTGGTTACAGTCACCAAGGAATGTAGATGAGCCCAGGCTGGTTACAGTCACCAAGGGATGTAGGTGCGCCCAGGCTGGTTACAGTCACCAAGGGATGTAGGTGCGCCCAGGCTGATTGCAGTCACCAAGGGATGTAGGTGCGCCCAGGCTGGTTACAGTCACCAAGGGATGTAGATGCGCCGAGGCTGGTTACAGTCACCAAGGGATGTAGGTGCGCCCAGGCTGGTTACAGTCACCAAGGGATGTAGGTTAGTCTCTGGGTGGTGGAGCCACGCTCAGGCTGGTTACAGTCTCTGGGTGGCAGAGATGTGCCCAGGCTGGTTACAGTCTCTGTGTGGTAGAGGTGCGACCAGGCTTGTTATAGTCTCTGGGTGGTGGAGATGGGACCAGGCTGGTTACGGTCTCTGGATGGCGGAGACGCGCCCAGGCTGGTTACAGTCTCTGGGTGTCGGAGACGCACCCAGGCTGGTTACGGTCCCTGAGTGGCAGAGACACGTCCAGGTCGTTACGGCCTCTAGGTGGCGGAGACGCACCCAGGCTGGTTACAGTCTCTGGGTGGCAGAGACACGTCCAGGCTGGTTACGGTCTCTGGGTGGCGGAGACGCGCCCAGGCTGGTTACAGTCTCTGGGTGTCGGAGACGCACCCAGGCTGGTTACGGTCCCTGAGTGGCAGAGACACGTCCAGGTCGTTACGGCCTCTAGGTGGCGGAGACGCACCCAGGCTGGTTACAGTCTCTGGGTGGCAGAGACACGTCCAGGCTGGTTACGGTCTCTGGGTGGCGGAGACACGCCCAGGCTGGTTACAGTCTCTGGGTGGCGGAGACGCGCCCAGGCTGGTTACAGTCTCTGGGTGGCAGAGAGGCGCCCAGGCTGGTTACAGTCTCTGGGTGGCAGAGACGTGACCAGGCTGGTTACGGTCTCTGGGTGGCAGAGACGAGCCCAGGCTGGTTACGGTCTCTGAGTGGCGGAGACGCGCCCAGGCTTGTTACGGTCTCTGGGTGGTGGAGATGCGCCCAGGTTGGTTACGGTCTCTGGGTGGCTGAGATGCGCCCAGGCTTGTTACGGTCTCTGGGTGGTGGAGATGCGCCCAGGTTGGTTACGGTCTCTGGGTGGCTGAGATGCACCCAGGCTTGTTACGGTGTCTGGGTGGTGGAGACACTCTCAGGCTGGTTACGTGCTCTGGGTGTGGGAAACGCGACCAGGCTGGCTACAGTCTCTGGGTGGCGGAGACGCGCCCAGGCTTGTTACGGTCTCTGGGTGGTGGAGACGCGACCAGGCTGGTTACGGTCTCTGGGTGGCTGAGATGCGCCCAGGCTTGTTACGGTCTCTGGGTGGCGGAGATGCGCCCAGGCTGGTTATAGTCTCTGGGTGGCTGAGATGTGCCCAGGCTGGTTATAGTCTCTGGGTGGCTGAGATGTGCCCAGGCTGGTTATAGTCTCTGGGTGGCTGAGATGTGCCCAGGCTGGTTACAGTGATCCCTGGCACCACTGATATTGGTGGTGTTGCCGGAGGACAATATATCGCATACACATTGATCAGTAATGATATCGGTCAGTGACGTCACCCGTTCCCCACTCCGTACATGACAAGAGTCTTCAAATATGCACGGGAGCGCACATCGTTAATGAACATATACTCTGGACGGTTTGCACTATATATATGTTTTGTACACCTTGACAAAGGGGCTATTTTGGAGCCTCGAAACGTTGGATTAAAAACCTTTTGCCACTATCACAAATCCTGTTGAGTGCCGCTGCTTGCTAGCTACCATCACCTATACCCATCTTCCGGAGGGCACCCAGGTTGTTGGACACTTTGAGGTCGAGTGCCGGACTGACTGGAACTGTATATATATATATCGTTAACAATATAGATATCGACCATATCATTCACTGTACCCAGCATAAGTTTGTGTTAGAGCAGCATACACCAGTGACTAGGGTAGCCTCCGTACCCGCTGTGCCAAACTCTGTGCTCCCCAAAAACAGTGACCCCACTCTCTTGCACCGGCAAGAGACACAGAAGCCAACAGAACCCTAATCGGAAACTTTTACTTCCACAATTCTTCTGCATAAGAGCAACTTCTGTATTATGGATAATCTGTCAACGTCACTCGTTTCACTTTCGTGTCACACACAACGTTTCGCCCAAACTCCGCTGTGATTACATTTTGTGTTTATTTAAATAATAACATATTAATAAGGGAAGATGTTAGAGACACTGTATAGTAATGAGAAAGCGGGTTACACAACGGCGACCGCCATCGCGATAGGCGCAGGAATGTAGCCTGACCGTGCGGCAACAAACTTTATTTATAACTGAACAGGAACATTGTGTGCACAGTAGTGATATTTCTCCATTTGATGCAGTGGGGAAGACAACAACTCCCATCAGACCTGCATAAAGGAACGTTACATTACAATTGTTCATTGGTACAAGGAGTGAGGCGCATTTCTTAATCTCATGTATCACGGCGTCCAGGATCACCATTCCCGGGACACATGAGACGCGTATGGTAAGAGAAAGTCATGCATTAGAGAGCCACAAGTGCTATTCCCAAAGCAATGTGCCATATATTACCAGAGAAGTCCGTAATGTCCATGCTAGGAAAGAAAAAAACTTTAAAGTGGATTAAAATATCCGTATCGCATAGATCCTGCCTTGGGTTCATGAAAGGCCAATCGCCTACTTCTGCTAAGTGCATTATTTAATGAAAGAAATAATAGGATTTGGCTTGTGAATTTCTTTTGTATGCACTTCCTATAAACATCCCATAGGTGGTGCTATTTGCTATTTAAAAAGCAATCTGGTTGCAACAGAACCTTTTTCACAAACCGTAAACAAGAGAAAACCCAGGGAACGGACTTAGCGCGATATTCCGAGATAACACTCTATTTTGTATAATGCCTCCATCCAAGGGGATAATAGTTACTGTAATGCTTTGAAGCACGGAAACCTGGCGGCGTTTACAATCACCCGGCGCCTAATGCAACATGACGTCACAGTTTTTGATGCCACCAGAGATTACGCAAAGTTCCTGCAGCTGCAGAGATGCAATATAGAGGACTGAAATATTATCTGGCTCGGTGGGACTGAAGCGGACCTGGACAGCGTATGAGAAACGTCCTTAGCTAGGTGAGGTGCGGTGGCGCTTGGCGGTACGAATACCGTTCAATAGTCCGTGTGGTGGCACTTGGTGTAGTCTCTGGTCCGAGGAAGGGTGAAAGTGCTGTGTTCTGTGGTGGATTCTTCCAGAGCGAGACAAGTCCTAGAGGTGGAAGCCTCCGCTACTCCTCACTCTCGCCTTCGCGCGGAGCGGTATGGGGGATCGCCTCCCCTTGTTGCTGGTGGCGGCCGATGTTCTCGGCAGGAGAAAGCGTCTCCTCGGCTGTGTTCAGGTAAACGTTAAACGTGGCCCCTTCTTGGCTCAGTTCCTTCCCGCAGGCCTGACAGCTGCAACGCAGGATCTTCTCCACCAGCTTGTCCACCCGTGGGACGTCTTCATTTCCGGGACACTCCAGGGTCACCTGCAAAGAGAGGGCGAAGGGTGAGAATATGGGCGCTGTAAAGTTGGCTTCCAAATCAGACCGCTATAACATTTGCCAGGGAGTAGAAAATAAAACATTGTGCAAGAAGGTATTCAAAGAAGTATATAGGCAGGGGCCACCATCAGGGGGGTCGGGGGGCTGCCAGGACTACAGTCCCGGGGGCCCAGACAGAAAGGGGGCCCAGGACTGGACTTAAGTATTATTTGCCATAAACAAAATGCACATTTCCCCTGAAGCAATGTAGAGGTGAAGTAATGCCACCGGGGCGGTAGATAGCGGAGGTCTTACCAAGCAGGGAGGAGGGAGGGCCCTGCCTATTCTGTCAGTCCTGGACCCCATATTTTCCTTTGGCATCCTTGTCTATAGGGGACTATTACATTCTCATGTACCAACAACATTAATTCCATCGATGGTTTTCTCTAAGTTGCATCAGAAAACGGCATCAGGCGTGTAATCAACAGTTGCTGGCGAGTGACTCGTCTATGTGCATTAACGAGAAGTTATTTAGAGCCAAAAGAAGGCAGAGTTCTGCGTAATAGGCTGCGAGTTGCAGACAGACGCAAGAAGCTGTAACGCAGCCGTTAGATCAGGGCCCTCTACACGCACCCACAGTGCAGGATTTAGCGATACCCAGGTATGAGCACAGATGGTTACATAAGCTCAGGTATCCTTATAACCTGGGTGTTAGGAGTATATTAAATAAAGTTTTTAAATATTTGATGTTACCCATAGCAACCAATCAGATTCTCTCTATCATGTTCTAGGTTGCAATAGACAAATGCTCGCCAGGATCTTTTTTCCGTTTTAGAAGCTATAATAAATGTACCCCTTGGTGTGACCCAAGGACCGCGGCTGGGACCCCCCGGCGCTAGATTAGATAAAGGAGAAGTATAATCTGATTGGTTGCTATGGGACTTCTAAAAACTCACACTTTAGTCAATTTCCCCCTAAAATCCCCAGTGCTGCGGGCTGTTACATATACCAGAATGGGCCCTCACTATTATCCCGGCTTTGGGGCTAATTCGAAGAATTCTTTCAGAATCATCGACTATTGAATGTGGAGCGCTGCGCAAGCTGAGACTCATTCAGTGCCGCAATGGCTGTGGGGAGACCTGGACCGCTGATGACATCATCGTCCCTCCCAACGGTCGGGCACTCGCAGAAAGAGCCGCTGTACCGCCCACACGGCCGCCAGCTGTCAATCAGCCAGAGTACGGTCTGTGATCACACGGAGGGCTGGCGCACACGCACTGGGGGTACTCAGATAGTCACCAGGCGATTCTATCTGAATAGGAGCCTTTGTTTCTACGCTGGATTCAGTATATACACAGCACCATACGGCACAATCACACACAACGCCAGATACTCACCACATCCCACATGGTCTTTGCCGGCATGCAGGAGTCGCAGTGCACCAGGGACTCGGTAGATTGTGGGAACGTGTTGGGGACGCTGTAACTGAAGCACTGTCCCAGGCAGGCCCTACAAGGAAAGAGAGGTCAGCGAGTACAAGACACAGACATCACCTCGGTCACCATGTATCATACACTCTGTGGTTAGCGAGAGAAACGGGGTCCCCCATAGCCCAGCTCCCCCGGGACAGGACTAGAAGGGCTCCGATTTCCATCTCCTGTAATTAAAGGGCTTTTCACCCCCGATTTCCTTATCATGGAGCGGGTCACTGCAGTGTCTAGGTGGACAGTCAACAGGCCTTATGTCGACATGGAAAAAAGTAAACTTAAGCATTATTCAGATCTGATCGCAGTACAAATTTGTTCTCAAAATGGGCAAAACCATGTGCACTGCAGGTGGGGCAGATGTTACATGTGCAGAGAGAGTTAGATTTGGGGGGGTTACTTTGTTTCTGTGTGCAGGGTAAATACTGGCTGCATTATTTTTACACTGCAATATAGATTTTAGTTTCAACACACCCCACCCAAATTTAACTCTCCGCACATGTTACATCTGCCCCACCTGCAGTGCACATGGTTTTGCCCATTTTGGGAACAAATTTGTACTGCGATCAGATCTGAATAAGGGCCTATGTCCACATGGAAAAGGTTGACACATGAAAAGGTCGACATGTGTTTTTCACGTTTCTTTGTGTCGATGTCGACCTCTCGCTGCGCTCGGCACACTTTGTTTCCAATCAGAGTCCACTTGGATCGACAAAAGCACAAAAAGTCCAACAAAAGAAAAATCATGAAGAACTCGTCAACAATTTCATGTGCCGACCAGTCTGGTATCGGTGAAAACCGGACAGGACAAAACCCCCGGACCGCCGGACCAGACAACAAACTCTGCATTTTGGAGCTTGTAGCCTCCGGTCCGGGGGGTGTCCTGTTCGGGGGTGTCCTGTCCGGAGGGCTGCCTGTGACACCTGTCACCAGGTAGAGGAGGGGGGGTAGAATAAACCCTCCCTGTATGGTCCGGGCAAGTAGCAAAAACCGGACGGTCCGGACCACAGGGGGAGGCTGTAATCTCCCCTCCACCATGTCCCTGGTGATAGCTATAACAGGGAGCCCCCCGGACAAGACACCCCCCGGAGAGGACACCCCCCGGGCCGGACCCTACAAGCTCCGGACTGCAGATTTTGATGTCCTGTCCGGCGGTCCGGAGTTTAGTCCGGTCCGGTTTTTACATAGTCCCCGACCAGTCTATCATCCAGATGCCCTAGTGACTGTCCACTGACCATCCGGATACCAGAGAGAGCGACCTTTCTCATTGCACGGTTCTAGATAAAAGCGCAATGCCATCTCGGGCTGGCGCCATGCTGTATGTACTTATGTGCTGCTCCTGCGCAACTTCTGTCACGCCCGGAACCAATCTCACCTGCTCACGCATGTGCCCCGTGTCACGGCTAATTGCCCCTGCGCAGGCCCTCTCCACACGCGCTATCTAGAAACACATTATACCACATTTCCTAACCACCTAATCCACTGATGAAAAACTGCCATCGGTGGCCATCGATGATCGGCGATCCGCCAGGGAATCTGGATATTCTGCATATTGAAATTCCCAGATTTGCAGATTCTGAACTTTTTAGATGGGATCAATAAATCAGGAGACATCGCAACACACAGGGTAGTAATTTATAGAGACGCCCATGCGCGGTATGACTGCGCCATCGCGTTAGCACTGCGCCCGCTCACCTGTTTTGGATAGATTTGGATTCGCAGCCGCTGTGGCCCACAATCTGGGTGATGTTTTTAGCTTCGCACCAAGCGCTTTTGTCGGGGAACAGGGCCAGCCTGTTAATGGGAGGCGGGGCCGCGAAGAGCGCTACTGGGAGCAGGAAGCCAATGAGGAACCGGATCATCATCGTCGTCACCTAGAACTGAGATAACATTGGGGAAGTTAGAGAACATTACCTAGAATATATATATATATATATATATATATATATTATCTTATATACATACTGTAAGGAAAATACACTAATCTTCAGCTTCTGGTGTTCCCTGTGGAAGTGACGGGACTGTCCTGCAGGGGTCGCTACAACCAGCTGCTTCTCTCTTCTTTTGTTTTTTGTTTCCTAATTTTGAGTTCTTGTAGGAAATGAGGATTCTGCCAAACCACTGACCCCAAGTGACCCATAAGTGTTCCTTTGTACTTCAATGCACTCCACCGCCTGACAGGGACAGACAGCCTGACCCACAGAGCACCACATACTGCAGCCTCCAGCGGGTGAGTGCAGATGGTGCCACAGCCTGACAGGGACAGACAGCCTGACCCAGAGAGCACCACATACTGCAGCCTCCAGCGGGTGAGCGCAGATAGTGCCACCGCCTGACAGGGACAGACAGCCTGACCCACAGAGCACCACATACTGCAGCCTCCAGCGGGTGAGTGCAGATGGTGCCACCGCCTGACAGGGACAGACAGCCTGACCCAGAGAGCACCACATACTGCAGCCTCCAGCGGGTGAGTGCATATAGTGCCACAGCCTGACCCAGAGAGCACCACATACTGCAGCCTCCAGCGGGTGAGCAGATGGTGCCACCACCTGACAGGGACAGACAGCCTGACCCAGAGAGCACCACATACTGCAGCCTCCAGCGGGTGAGTGCAGATAGTGCCACCACCTGACAGGGACAGACAGCCTGACCCAGAGAGCACCACATACTGCAGCCTCCAGCGGGTGAGTGCAGATGGTGCCACCGCCTGACAGGTACAGACAGCCTGACCCAGAGAGCACCACATACTGCAGCCTCCAGCGGGGGAGCAGATAGTGCCACCACCTGACAGGGACAGACAGCCTGACCCAGAGAGCACCACATACTGCAGCCTCCAGCGGGTGAGCGCAGATAGTGCCACCGCCTGACAGGGACAGACAGCCTGACCCAGAGAGCACCACATACTGCAGCCACCAGCGGGTGAGCACAGATAGTGCCACCGCCTGACAGGGACAAACAGCCTGATGCAGAACATTTTGGGTGTAGGGGTGTGGCCAGACATCATGGGCAGGGCAGTGGGGGGTAGGGGTGTGGCCAGACACAGTATGGGCAGGGCAGATCAGTGTCGGGGTAGGGGTGTGGCTAGGCACAGCATGGGCAGGGCAGTGGGGGTAGGGGTGTGGCCAGACACAGCATGAGCAGTGTTGGGGCTAGAGGCGTGGCTAGGCACAGCAGGGGCAGGACAGTGTGGGGGGGGTAAGGGTGTGGCCAGACACAGCATGAGCAGTGTTGGGGCTAGGGGCGTGGCTAGGCACAGCAGGGGCAGTGCAGTGTGGAGTCAGACTGAGATACCCCTTTATGTGCTCAGTGTGACGTTGTATAGTGGTATACTAACATCCCCAGGATAAACATCTGCAGGACAGTGAGGGATATCAGATGCCGGAAACCTACGTAATACAGAAATGAGATATATACACCCCAGGATGGGGTAACTATGCCATGCGCTGTGTGGGTACTGACCGCCCTAGGGTCACCGTGTCTGGGAATAATTTGCAGGTTTGCAGACAGTAGGACGCGTGCACCTTCCCAGTCATGTACAGACAGTTCCCCGGAACATCTCACCCCCAGCGCTCACAGGAATGTACCACAGCCGCAGGGATGGAATGTTACTTGGCTGTACATGAAGCAGCTCAGTATCTCTGCATCTACAAGACAAATGGCAACTGTGCATGGAACGCGGCCTTAACCCCTTCCCGCTGGATGCGGAGAGAGATAAAGTACCAAACACAGCCTGCAACAGGAGAGAGACAGAGTACCAAACACAGCCTGTAACATGGCAGCTGGAGAGATAAAGTACCAAACACAGCCTTCAACAGGAGAGAGACAGAGTACCAAACACAGCCTGTAACATGGCAGCTGGAGAGATAAAGTAGCAAACACAGGCTGTACCGTGGCAGCCAGAGTGAGATAAAGTATCAAACACAGTCTGTTCCATGGCAGAGAGAGAGATAAAGTAGCAAACACAGCCTGTACCATGGCAGCTGGGGAGAGATAAAGTACCATGTGTAGCATGAAACATTGCAGCTAGAGAGAGATAAAGTACCAAACAGCCTGCAACATGGCATCTAGAGAGAGACAAAGTTCCAAACACAGCCTGTAACATGACAGCTAGAGAGAGATACAAAACGAGACAATCTCCTACTAAGGTTTGATACATCTCCCCCAAAATCACTAAGTAACCCGATAATTAGGTGCACAGAACATGACCCAGACATTGCCTCACTTGCAGGACAGATACATTGCAGAGGCTCAGGGCACACTCTGCACCAGTGTTGGCCCCAGTGACTCAGCCCATGGGATGGACTCTTGAAAAAATATGGCAGCACACAGTAACCAACTCTTGTACATAAAGGACAGTATGGTTCAGGTACGGGTCATTGGATCGACCCAATTTAGGTCGACATCCATTATGTCAACACCTGATGCAAGGGTTGGAAGGTCGACACAAGCATTAAGTCGACAGTTGCAAGGTCGCCAGTCAAAAGTTTAAAATGGCGCGCTTCGCACTATTTTATTCACCCACCACACCCTAGTAGACAGTAGGGCATGAAATACCGCCTGTCGACCTTTGGACTGTCGACCTTCCCTAAATAGTGTTGACCAATAGGCCGTATCCTGCACGGTTCCCCCTGCCACGCACTGTAGTATACTGACAGCTAAATCCTATGTGATTTATCAGCGGAGACGTGTTCCGAGCTGCACACACACACAGCAGATACACAGAACAATTATCTCTGAGGAGGAGGAAGTTCATTCCAGCTAAATGAGATCCAGGCCTGAATGTGCGCGGTGCGTGCGGAGTATCATACACTACGCACCACTTCCCTCCGCATTCCACACATACGAAGCTTAACAGTAATCAGCGACCGCACACGGACGCTTGTATGTATCACGGTCACATGTGGGGCGTCACATCCAGCCATAAATACATGTCAGATTCTGGGACTGACAGCGCCGTGCGAGAGGATGTGCTGAGCTGATTGGGGACCACGGGCACAAGTTTTGGCAAGGACACCCAAAAAAACTGGGAAAACGTTTCATGTGTCGGCATTTTCTATGTTGACGTTTTTGCTTGTGTCGACCTTTGTCAATGTCAACCAGTAAGCCAGGTCTGATCTGGCCATCGGTATAATACCAGGGGAACAACAATGCAGAGGCAGAACTCTGGGAGGCAATGGAGACATCTGCCTCCGGGCTCCTGCTCCCAAAGGGGCACCTCTCCACCCCCTGGAAGTTTAAATTAGTTATTTAAAAGCCAATGATATCGCATCTGTGGCTGAGTTCTGAAATATATATGTGTTCTCTATATATCTATAGTTCTGAACAGATATATATATTTTATATCAGGGTTGTGTGTGTGTGTGTAAGTGTGTGTGTGTAAGTGTGTGTGTAAGTGTGTGTGTAAGTGTGTGTGTGGAGGGGCACCAAAATATATCATGCCTCCGGGGGACTGGGGCGAACTTATGCCACTGCAACAATGACAAGGTGCCCCAACCCCAAGACACACATGAGCCGCCTGGGTAAACGCTTCTCCTATCTGTCCTCAGGTACCACCAGGTGTATTGTGGATCTGCACACAGGTGGATTAATCCCTCATTCACCCTGAGGTCATGATTAATCCACCTGTCTGTCTGGAGAAATGAATGGAAATAAAGATGTATTGTCTGTGTGTGTAACATTTCCCCCCTCACCGCAGTCCTGCTGTTTGTGCTGCTGTCCGGATCACTGTAGGTGTTACACATTCCTGGGGTGGGTGTGTCTGGATTTCAGCATGGGTGCGCAGATTCGGGCAGGGATCAGGCGGCTGTGAGCAGGGGGGGGGGGATAATTTGTTCTCATTTTGCTTTGTTAGATGTTAGCCGGTATTTGATTTCTAACAGTTCTGAGTTGTGGGAAAGTAGCAAACGCCCCTACTATCCAAGACAAGAATTAGCTACGTCCCCCCCAAAATTCCCCAACCGCATCCACGCAATCCTCTCCCATACCTACAGCACATGACACTAAGGATAGCTGGGAGATAGGGATCAGTCCAAGGTGGAAATCGTTGACACAAGAAAAGGTCGACATGAGTTCATCATTGGGTTTTTGGTGTCAATTCGTAGATTTTAGCAAGTGAACACCAAATTAGCTTCGCACCCAGCGCACTTTGTCATTTCCGGTCCACACAGATGTTGCAGTATGAAAAAGTACCCCCCCATTGCCATGTCAACCTTTTAACTATGGGGACCTTGTGCATGTCGACTATTTGGTGACGACCTACTGTCATTTCTGCAACAATATTACATTTTCCAGAATGCAGCCGCAGTTTAAGCCATTGCACATGGGCCCTAGGGTGAGCGTGAATGCTCAGAATAGCGAAGATGGCGAATAGCGATTATCACTATTCAATGATTACTTTTAAGATTTGAAGTTTGAAATAAAGGAAATAAAGGAACTGTGGCTGCCTGGCTTCCCCAGGCAGCCACAGGACATGACTTCTACAATGGCCAGGTGCAATGAAAGTCTGCAATCCCCTGCAGAGCCAGTGGCAATTCATTTAAAACCTTGGAGCTCCACCCCTGCAGAGCCAGTGGCAATTAAATTAAAACCTTGGAGCTCTGCCCCTGCACAGCCAGTGGCAATTCAATTAAAGTCTTGGAGCTCCGCCCCTGCAGAGCCAGTGGCAATTCAATTAAAACCTTGGAGCTCCGCCCCTGCAGATCCGGTGGCAATTCAATTAAAGCCTTGGAGCTCCGCCCCTGCAGAGCCAGTGGCAATTCAATTAAAGTTAGTAGCAGATTGGCTGGTGCTTTTTATCTCTTCTTTATCTCTGTCCAAGGCTTAGTACATAGTACAGAGTGGAAACCAGATGAAACAGGTGGAGAAACGCGTACATGCAGTGTGCAATCAGCGCAAGCCGAGAGGATTCTTGGAGAGGAGAAATGTTCCGACACAGGGGATGGACCCCCCGCGAGGGCTTCTGAGAACTGTGCACAGGTGATAACTATCTTCTGCTACAAAAGAAAGAACCTCAGAGATCTGATGGGAGTGATGACCCTTTATACCAGAGAGAAAATGTCACACCACCTTGTACCCTGGTCACCCCAAGGGTTCGGGGTCATGTATGGAGGCACATCCTTGTACTATCAGCATTTCGCGCCATCCAGCTGTAGAAGTAACACATTTTGCTTTCCAGTAAATACCTTCAAATGCTACAAAATTGCCACCAGTCATAAGAACATTGTGGTGTCCCCTCATTCACAGGAATAATCTATGGAATAAAGCTGATTGTTGACAGAAATGATGTAATCGCACAACATACATAACTTTAATGGCGTGCACTATAAGAGCCGGGTCTCGCACCCCAGCGAATAACCCAGGGGGCAGCAGAGGTGCCACGTGTCCATTTACTGGTATAAGATATAGGTAGTGCCACCTGTGGCATGGGTAAGCTAATGTCATGCCCCCTCTCATGCCTGGGAATGTGTGCCACATAACCAAAAGGGCAAATCCAGAGGACATATGAGAGGGCATTATGATATGGCCTGCATTGTTCTTACCACACCTGGGGGCGAGATGTACTAAGCCATGAAAAATGATAAAATGGAGAGTGATTAACCACCAACCAATCAGCTCCTACTTGTCATTTTTCAAACACAGCCTGTAACATGGCAGGTAGGAGCTGATTGGCTGGTGCTTAGTACATCTGGCCCCAGAGAGGTCAAACCTCTGAAAATATGTCTCAAGCTCCCCAAGAAAGAAGCAATACAAAAAATTGGGGTCAATGTCGACAGGTGTCGACACTGACACAAAAACAGACACACGGTGCACAGGCAGTTACGTGTGCCCCCCACCCCGGTAAATGTTTTGCACATGTACCAGAAACCCCATCGCCAGCGCCTGTAATCCGGGGGAATGTCAGCCAATTACTTTCTGTATCTGTTATTTTACTAGCAGAAGTGATTTCCAAATCCCCGGCCGCAGAGCAATAAAACCGCGCTCAGGAATCCATTTTTATTTCAGTGCCTCATTTTCTCTGCATTTTCTATTTTTACACGAGGAATAACGTACTGAATCGGTATCAGAAGTATCCGGCCCAAAACGTATTCATCGTCCCACGGGCCCCAATTACAGGCCCCGAAATTCCTGAGCCTGACCCCAGATTTACTGAGGGATTTTCTCTGAAGAGAAGAATCTGCACAACTGTATCCATGTCCGTGTCTGTACGGTTCCTGCTGGAATACAGGGGCCTATGTACTATGCCTCTCAGAGAGATACAGTGGGGAGAGAGATAAGGTAGCAGACAATCAGCTCCTAACTGCAATGTCACAGGCTGCGCTTGACAAATGGAAGTTAGGAGCTGGTTGGGACATTATCTCTGCCTACTTTATCTCTCTCTCCAGGGCTTAGTATTTATCAAACATTGTTTTGCAGAAGTGGGGGCGGGGCTTGATGATGTCACAGTCACCCCCCTCGTACCCGTTCCCAGTACAAGTAACGTCTGCTCCAAGGGCGTAACTACCATAGGTGCAAGTGGTGCAGCTGCTGTAGGGCCCAGAGGTCAAGGGGCCCATCTTTACTGTCTAAGAAAGTTTGTCTCCATCAGTTGCACCTACAAACATTTGCTATGGGGCCTATGAATATCGTTACGCCCCTGGTCTGCTCTGTGTATATACAGGTTGAGTTTCCCATATATAAAATCGGATGTATTCCGAAATCCCACATTATGGGAGCAGGACGGACGCCTTTGTGACGGGACAGTGGACACAAACCTTGTCTCATGCACAATATGAATAAAGCTTTTCTATAAAATGACGCTCAGGCTGCGGGAGGGAGAGGCAGGGGGTAGTAGGGGGTCAGAGAACCAGACCCCTTCCCCACATCTGTGCATCATACGACAATGCTGGTGCCTTCTGGGACATGCACAGAGTAATAGGGAACATCTTGGCAGATCCCCAAGAAGACAAACGTGATTAATGCGGCTGATAATTGCAGCGGGGATAACGAGCTTTACAGAGAATTACAGTCGTGTACCATGGAATCCAGAGTACAATTCCTCCGACCTCCAGACGTAACATTCAATTTCCTCCCCACTTTATTCACCCGCAGTCACTTATCTGGATAAGTGGATGGATCTGGGGTTAACGGGGCGGAAAGTCACCCCCTTAGGGGCACTTAGGGGGGGGGGGGGGGGGGGGGGGAAGGACCCTATAGAGCCGGATATCGTGGCATGCAATGATAAGGTCAATAATAAGAAGAAGAAGATTCTATGTTCTATGGTTAAACAACAAAAATTAACTCTAGAATGTCTGTGTGCGTGTGTACATGTGGTGGGGAATATAGATTGTAAGCTCCACTGGGGCAGGGACTAATGTGAATGTTCAGCTATTCTCTGTACAGCGCTGTGGAATATGTGTGCGCTATATAATAACTGGTAATAATAGTCTCTGTACAGCGCTGTGGAATATGTGTGCGCTATATAATAACTGGTAATAATATTCTCTGTACAGCGCTGTGGAATATGTGTGCGCTATATAATAACTGGTAATAATATTCTCTGTACAGCACTGCAGAATATGTGTGCGCTATATAAATAACTGGTAATAATAGTCTCTGTACAGCGCTGTGGAATATGTGTGCACTATATAATAACTGGTAATAATATTCTCTGTACAGCGCTGTGGAATATGTGTGCGCTATATAATAACTGGTAATAATATTCCCTGTACAGCACTGCAGAATATGTGTGCGCTATATAAATAACTGGTAATAATATTCTCTGTACAGCGCTGCGGAATATGTGTGCGCTATATTATAACTGGTAATAATAGTCTCTGTACAGCGCTGTGGAATATGTGTGCGCTATATTATAACTGGTAATAATATTCTCTGTACAGCGCTGCGGAATATGTGTGCGCTATATTATAACTGGTAATAATATTCTCTGTACAGCGCTGCGGAATATGTGTGCGCTACATAAATACCTGGTAATAATATTCTCTGTACAGCGCTGCGGAATATGGCCCTTATTCTGATCGGTGCGGCCGGAGCCGATTATGCGGCCAGGACCGTGCGTGCGAAACCCCGCCTTCCATACGGATCGCCAACTCCGTCCGTATGCGGTAAGAAGCTGTCCGAACGGACCGCACGTGTATTTTTCACGGAATACGCCTCCTCCATCTAAGGGAACCTCACCCATCATTCGATGGTCGCAGACCATCGAATGCAGGACCGAGTGGTCCACCAGCACCCGCAACCTCAGACCACACGGACATTTTTCCGTGCAAAAGCAGGGATCTGGGCGGGCAGCTGACATCCAGCGATGTCATATGTCCGCCCCCTACACGTGCGTCACGGCCGCATTACCATACGTACGCCCAGCGTTTTCATGGGAACGCCCATGAAACGCGGGGCGTATGCATATGGTAATGAGCCCAAATAGCCCTTCACGCCCCTCTCCACCCCCTGTTCGGAGTGTTCACATATCATGCGGGATTTGGCCGTACGCCCCGCTCGCACATGCGCAGAGACGCCTCTGCACATGCGCAGACACAAAACATCGGCGGGCCGAACGCACGCGGATATATCCGCACCGATCAGAATAAGGGCCTATGTGTGCGCTATATAAGAAACTGGTAATAATATTCTCTGTACAGCGCTGCGGAATATGTGTGCGCTATATAAATAACTGGTAATAATATTCTCTGTACAGCGCTGCGGAATATGTGTGCGCTATATAATATAACTGGTAATAATATTCTCTGTACAGCGCTGCAGGATATGTGTGCGCTATATAATAACTGGTAATAATATTCTCTGTACAGCGCTGCGGAATATGTGTGCGCTATATAAATACCTGGTGATAATATTCTCTGTACAGTGCTGCGGAATATGTGTGCGCTATATAAATAACTGGTAATAATAGTCTCTGTACAGTGCTGTGGAATATGTGTGCGCTATATGATAACTGGTAATAATATTCTCTGTACAGCGCTGCAGAATATATGTGCGCTATATAATAACTGGTAATAATAATCTCTGTACAGCGCTGCGGAATATGTGTGCGCTATATAATAACTGGTAATAATAGTCTCTGCACAGCGCTGTGGAATATGTGTGTGCTATATAATAACTGGTGATAATAATAATCTCTGTACAGCGTTGCGGAATATGTGTGCGCTATATAATAACTGGTAATAACATTCTCTGTACAGCGCTGCGGAATATGTGTGCACTATATAAATAACTGGTAATAATAGTCTCTGTACAGCGCTGCGGAATATGTGTGCACTATATAATAACTGGTAATAATAGTCTCTGTACAGCGCTGCGGAATATGTGTGCGCTATATAAATAACTGGTAATAATAGTCTCTGTACAGCGCTGCGGAATATGTGTGCCCTATATAAATAACTGGTAATAATAGTCTCTGTACAGCGCTGTGGAATATGTGTGCGCTATATAATAACTGGTAATAATATTCTCTGTACAGCGCTGTGGAATATGTGTGCGCTATATAATAACTGGTAATAATATTCTCTGTACAGCGCTGCGGAATATGTGTGCGCTATATAATAACTGGTAATAATATTCTCTGTACAGCGCTGCGGAATATGTGTGCGCTATATAATAACTGGTAATAATAATCTCTGTACAGGGCTGCGGAATATGTGTGCACTATTTAATAACTGGTGATAATAATAGTCTCTGTACAGCGCTGCGGAATATGTGTGCGCTATATAATAACTGGTAATAATAGTCTCTGTACAGCGCTGCAGAATATGTGTGCGCTATATAATAACTGGTAATAATATTCTCTGTACAGCGCTGTGGAATATGTGTGAGCTATATAATAACTGGTAATATAATCTCTGTACAGCGCTGCGGAATATGTGTGCTCTATATAAGAAACTGATAATAAATAATAAACAAATTAACTTCATCCAAGTCTTAGTGGATAACGTCAACAATATCAGTTCCACAGGGATCTAGCGTCGTCGGCAAGTGATAGGCGCTGGACTGCGCTACACGCCGGGTTATTGGTTTAGAAGTGAATGCTTTTTATCAGTCTGGTATCCAGAAAATACACAAGAAATCGAGATAATACTATCACAATAATAAGACAAATAAAAGATAAGAGGATCTATGTACAAAGCATTGGAGAGAGATAAAGTACTGGCCAGACAGCTCCTAACTGTCATTTTTCAAACACATCCTTTAACGAGGCAGTAAGGAGCTGGTTGGCATAGTATAATATCACATTAATGAGGATCAGTATTGGGTAGCAGGTGGTGTGTAATTAGCACTTGGGTGCAGGTAATGAGGATCAGTATTGGGGAGCAGGTAATGAGGATCAGTATTGGGTGGCAGGTGGTGTGTAATTAGCAGTTGGGGGCAGGTAATCAGGATCAGTATTGGGGGGCAGGTAATGAGGATCAGTATTGAGTAGCAGGTGGTGTGTAATTAGAAGTTGGGGGGCAGGTAATGATCAGTATTGGGGGGCAGGTAATGAGGATCAGTATTGGGGAGCAGGTGCTGTGTATTTAGCCATTTGCGGGAAGGCAATGAGGATCAGTATTGGGGAGCAGGCGATGTGTAATTGGCAGTTGGGGTGTAGGTAATGAGGATCAGTATTGGGGGGCAGGTGGTGTGTAATTAGCAGTTGGGGGGCACGTAATGAGGACCAGTATTGGGGAGCAGGCACTGTGTAATTAGCCAGTTGGGGGGCAGGTAATGAGGATCAGTATCGGGGAGCAGGCACTGTGTAATTAGCAGGTGGGGGGGAAGGCATTGAGGATCAGTATTGGGGGGCAGGTAATGAGGATCAGTATTGGGGAGCAGGTGGTGTGTAATTAGCAGGTGGGGGGAAGGCATTGAGGACCAGTATTGGGGGGCAGGTAATGAGGATCAGTATTGGGGGGCAGGTAATGAGGATCAGTATTGGGGAGCAGGTGGTGTGTAATTAGCAGTTGGGGGCAGGTAATGAGGATCAGTATTGGGGAGCTGGTGCTGTGTAATTATCAGTTGGGGGTAGGTAATGAGGATCAGTATTGGGGGGCAAGTAATGAGGATCAGTATTGGGGAGCAGGTGGTGTGTAATTAGAAGTTGGGGGTAGGTAATGAGGATCAGTATTGGGGAGCAGGCGATGCGTAATTAGCCAGATGGGGGGGGGGCTGGTAATGAGGACCAGTATTGGGGAGCAGGCGATGTGTAATTAGCCAGTTGGGGGGGGGCAGGTAATGAGGACCAGTATTGGGGAGCAAGCGATGTGTAATTAGCCAGTTGGGGGGGGGGGGCAGGTAATGAGGACCAGTATTGGGGAGCAGAGGCGATGTGTAATTAGCCAGTTGGGGGGGGGGGGGGGCAGGTAATGAGGACCAGTATTGGGGAGCAGAGGATGTGTAATTAGCCAGTTGGGGGGGGGGCTGGTAATGAGGACCAGTATTGGGGAGCAGGCGATATGTAATTAGCCAGTTGGGGGGGGGGGGGCAGGTAATGAGGACCAGTATTGGGGAGCAGGTGGTGTGTAATTAGAAGTTGGGGGTAGGTAATGAGGATCAGTATTGGGGAGCAGGCGATGTGTAATTAGCCAGATGGGGGGGGGGGGGCTGGTAATGAGGACC
This sequence comes from Crinia signifera, assembly GCF_055691185.1. Taxonomy (NCBI): domain Eukaryota; kingdom Metazoa; phylum Chordata; class Amphibia; order Anura; family Myobatrachidae; genus Crinia; species Crinia signifera. The sequence goes on from NC_139226.1 coordinate 7,055,808, forward strand.
AGTATTGGGGAGCAGGCGATGTGTAATTAGCCAGTTGGGGGGGGGGGGGGCAGGTAATGAGGACCAGTATTGGGGAGCAGGCGATGTGTAATTAGCCAGTTGAGGGGGGGGGGGGCAGGTAATGAGGACCAGTATTGGGGAGCAGGGGATGTGTAATTAGTCAGTTGGGGGGGGGCTGGTAATGAGGACCAGTATTGGGGAGCAGGCGATATGTAATTAGCCAGTTGGGGGGGGGGCAGGTAATGAGGACCAGTATTGGGGAGCAGGTGGTATGTAATTAGAAGTTGGGGGTAGGTAATGAGGATCAGTATTGGGGAGCAGGCGATGTGTAATTAGCAGTTGGGGGGGCAGGTAATGAGGACCAGTATTGGGGAGCAGGCGATGTGTAATTAGCCAGTTGGGGGGGGGGGGCAGGTAATGAGGACCAGTATTGGGGAGCAGGGGATGTGTAATTAGCCAGTTGGGGGGGGGGGGCTGGTAATGAGGACCAGTATTGGGGAGCAGGCGATATGTAATTAGCCAGTTGGGGGGGGGGGGCAGGTAATGAGGACCAGTATTGGGGAGCAGGCGATATGTAATTAGCCAGTTGGGGGGGGGGCAGGTAATGAGGACCAGTATTGGGGAGCAGGCGATGTGTAATAGCCAGTTGGGGGGGGGGGTAAGTAATGAGGACCAGTATTGGGGACCAGGCGATATGTAATTAGCCAGTTGGGGGGGGGGGGGGCAGGTAATGAGGACCAGTATTGGGGAGCAGGTGATGTGTAATTAGCCAGTTGGGGGGGGGGCAGGTAATGAGGACCAGTATTGGGGAGCAGGTGATGAGGATCAGTATTGGGGGGCAGGCATAGTGTAATTAGCAGTTGGGGTGTAGGGAATGAGGACCAGTATTGGGGAGCAGGTGATGTGTAATTAGCAGTTGGGGTGTAGGTAATGAGGACCAGTATTGGGGAGCAGGTGATGTGTAATTAGCCAGTTGGGGGGGGGGGGGTAATTAGGACCAGTATTGGGGAGCAGGCAATGTGTAATTAGCCAGTTGGGGGGGGGTCAGGTAATGAGGACCAGTATTGGGGAGCAGGTGATGTGTAATTAGCCAGTTGGGGGGGTAATTAGGACCAGTATTGGGGAGCAGGTGATGTGTAATTATAATTAGCCAGTTGTGGGGGGGGGGGGGAGGTAATGAGGACCAGTATTGGGGAGCAGGTGATGTGTGATTAGCCAGTTGGGGGGGGCAGGTAATGAGGTCCAGTATTGGGGGGAGCAGAGTTAGTCTCAGATATACTGTAGGACTGCAGTAACTCGGATGCTACAGACTTTTACTCTAATAAAATAAACAGCAAAACAATATAATACGTGGGACTGATCAGACCTGATTTTGGGCAGTGCTGATGGGGACACAGAGGGGTAAAGACATTGGGGACAGTAGGTAACAAAGGAGCGGTGATAGAAGTGCAGGGCAGTGATTCTCTTACTTGTCATTACCCCACAGGTGAAGTTACCCCCACATCTCCTCCATAGCACACAGTCTCCTAGGGCAGATACAGAGGGGTGCATCTCTGGGGGGGTATGGGCACCCCAACCTCTGGCAGTAATAACCTGTTACATTGTATCCTCACAGCAGAATGTCAGCTGCACGGGGGAGTGTTGCAGCCACCAAGGGGTTAACTTGTACGGAACTGAAGCAGAACTACAGGGGCATAGACCACAACGGTCCTTGCCCCAAGAGCTTACCATTGCCATTCAGCTAAGCCCCTGAATGAAGAGGATAAAGCGGCACACAGCCCCCCTCTATACCCTGCAGACATGTGGGTGCCCCTGGGAGCTGGTACTCACCAGGAGAAGAGCCAGGGGGAATAGGGTGTACCAGCCATCCAGGGCTCCTGCAGCGACTGGAAAACAAGAGAGAGCAGAGCTGCAGCTGCAGAGCACAAGTCAGGAGTGCAGAGCAGCAGAACCCGCCTCTCCTAATAGGGGAGAGACATCCCAAATCCTCCTCTGCCCAGTGCGGAGGGGAAGGGGGGGACAGAGGCAGCACCTCTGTGTGACCAGGGGGGGCAGGTACTGGCTGACACCACAGGGGAGCGCTCTGTGGAATTGCTGGCTGAGGCACCAGGGTGGTTACACACCCTCAGTACAGATATATCCCCCAATCATGCATCCCATAGGGAGCAGCTGCTGGGAATCCCAACAGCCGCACAGTAGCACTTCCCAAGTTCCCATGCTCAGTACCACATCACCCGCACAGTAGCACTTCCCATGATCAGTAAAACATTACCCGCACAGTAGCACTTCCCATGCTCAGTACCACATCACCTGCACAGTACCACCACATCACTCGCACAGTAGCACTTCCCATGCTCAGTACCACCTCACCCGCACAGTAGCACTTCCCATGCTCAGTACTACATCACCCGCACAGTAGCACTTCCCATGATCAGTACATTACCCGCACAGTAGCACTTCCCATGCTCAGTACCACATCACCTGCACAGTACCAATTCCCATGTTCAGTACTACATCACCCGCACAGTACCAATTCCCATGCTCAGTACTACATCACCCACACAGTAGCACTTCCCATGATCAGTACATTACCCGCACAGTAGCACTTCCCATGCTCAGTACTACATCACCCGCACAGTAGCACTTCCCATGATCAGTACATTACCCGCACAGTAGCACTTCCCATGCTCAGTACCACATCACCTGCACAGTACCAATTCCCATGCTCAGTACTACATCACCCGCACAGTACCAATTCCCATGCTCAGTACTACATCACCCACACAGTAGCACTTCCCATGATCAGTACATTACCCGCACAGTAGCACTTCCCATGCTCAGTACCACATCACCTGCACAGTACCACCACATCACCCGCACAGTAGCACTTCCCAAGTTCCCATGCTCAGTACCACATCACCCGCACAGTAGCACTTCCCATGCACAATACCACATCACCCGCACAGTACCACCACATCACCCGCACAGTAGCACTTCCCATGCACAGTACCACATTACCCGCACAGTAGCACTTCCCATGCACAATACCACATCACCTGCACAGTACCACCACATCACCCGCACAGTAGCACTTCCCATGCTCAGTACCACATTACCCACACAGTAGCACTTCCCATGCACAATACCACATCACCCGCACAGTAGCACTTCCCATGCTCAGTACCACATTACCCGCACAGTAGCACTTCCCATGATTAGTACCACATCATCTGCACAGTACTACCACATCACCCGCACAGTAGCACTTCCCATGCTCAGTACCACATTACCCACACAGTAGCACTTCCCATGCTCAGTACCACATTACCCACACAGTAGCACTTCCCATGATCAGTACCACATTACCCGCACAGTAGCACTTCCCATGCTCAGTACCACATCACCCGCATAGTAGCACTTCCCATGCTCAGTACCACCGCATTACCCGCACAGTACCAATTCCCAAGCTCAGTACCCCTTTACCCGCACAATACCACATTACCTGCACAGTACCATTCCCACGAACAGTACCACCACATAACTGCACAGTACCACTTCCCATACTCTGTATCACCACGTTACCGGCACTGTACCGCTTCCCATGCACAGTACCACATTACCCCACCATACCACTTCCCATGCACAGTACCACCACATTACCCGTACTGTACCACTTCCCGTGCACAGTACCACCACATTTCCGCCACAGTAACACTTCCCATTCTCAGTACCACTTCTCATGCACATTACCACCACATTACTCGCACTGTACCACTTCCCATGCACAGTACCATGTCTCATGTACATTACCTGCACCATACCACTTCCCATGCACAGTACCACCACATTAGCCGCACTGTACCACTTACCATGCACAGTACCACGTCTCATGTACATTACCTGCACCATACCACTTCCCATGCACAGTACCACTTCCTATGCACAGTACCACTTCCCATGCACAGTACCACCACATTACCTGCACCATAGCACTTCCCATGCACAGTACCACCACATTACCTGCACCGTAGCACTTCCCATGCACAGTACCACCACATTACTTGCACCGTACCACTTCCCATGCACAGTACCACCACATTACCCGCACTGTACCACTTCCTGTGCACAGTACCACCACATTACCGCCACAGTAACACTTCCCATTCACAGTACCACTTTCCATGCACCGTACCACTTCCCATGCACAGTACCACCACATTACCCGCACTGTACCACTTCCTGTGCACAGTGCCACCACATTACCCCACCATACCACTTCCCATGCACAGTACCACCACATTACCTGCACCGTACCACTTCCATGCACCGTACCACTTCCCATGCACAGTACCACCACATTACCCGCACTGTACCACTTCCTGTGCACAGTGCCACCACATTACCCCACCATACCACTTCCCATGCACAGTACCACCACATTACCTGCACCGTACCACTTCCCATGCACCGTACCACTTCCCATGCACAGTACCACCACATTACCTGCACCGTACCACTTCCCATGCACAGTACCACCACATTACTTGCACCGTACCACTTCCCATGCACAGTACACCACATTACCTGCACTGTACCACTTCCTGTGCACAGTACCACCACATTACCGCCACAGTACCACTTCCCATGCACAGTACCACCACATTACCCGCACTGTACCACTTCCCATGCACAGTACCACCACAGTATTGGCTTCTGTTACATTGCCACAACAATGTATCAACCGGTCTGTCACGTGACTGAGCAGCATCTATCAGTATCCCCGCCCCGGTACTGTGCCGGGGATACTGTGCACCTATGGGGGGTGCACTACTGGGTATGGATCATTGGATAGACAGCAACTAGGTCGACAATCACTAGGTCGACATGGGTTAGGTCGACAGGGTCATTAGGTCGACATAGGGGGGTTTCATTTTTTGGGGGGGGAATGTCGACACCGTCGACATGGACACTAAAACGTAGCTCCTTTCCGAGTGAATCAGAATAACCCCCTATTTTATTCTCCCACCACGCCCTAGTGGATGGTAGTGCATATAATACTGCCCGTCGGCACGTGTCGGTTAAAATAAAAACGCAAAAAAAACCATGTCGACCTTTGGACTGTAGACCATACCCATGTCGACTGTCATGCTTGTAGACCTAGTGACCGTGTCCCGCACCACTGGTCAGCCAGGTGCACTATACTGTTCACACCAGTAGGTGGCGCCACCAGAGAAGCACGTTATACTTATTGGCGGGTGTGGATCAAAAGGTCAAGTGTCTAGGTGGACCCCAAACAGTTGACATGGGGAAAGGTCAACACAAGAAAAAGGCCAACATGGAAGCGGCCGACACATGGAAATGTTGACATGAGATTTTTTTTGGCAAATTTGATATTACGATATATAATCTCTCTAAGTAGATGTTCTGCAGATCATTAGAGAGGCTAGTAATGTAATAGTCTGCAGATCATTAGAGAGGCTAGTAATGTAATAGTCTGCAGATCATTAGAGGCTAGTAATGTAATAGTCTGCAGATCATTAGAGAGGCTAGTAATGTAATAGTCTGCAGATCATTAGAGGCTAGTAATGTAATAGTCTGCAGATCATTAGAGAGGCTAGTAATGTAATAGTCTGCAGATCATTAGAGGCTAGTAATGTAATAGTCTGCAGATCATTAAAGAGGCTTGTAATGTAATAGTCTGCAGGATATATCACTATGTACCTGTCAGGGGTAGATGGGACAGAGCGATGTTCTGCAGATCGCTAGAGAGGTCAGTAATGTAATAGTCTGCAGGATATGTCACTATGTACCTGTCAGGGGGTAGATGGGACAGAGCGATGGTCTGCAGGTCACTAGAGAGGTCAGTAATGTAATAGTCTGCAGTATATATCACTATGTACCTGCCAGGGGTAGATGGGACAGAGCGATATTCTGCAGGTCACTAGAGAGGTCAGTAATGTAATAGTCTGCAGGATATATCACTATGTACCTGTCAGGGGGTAGATGGGACAGAGCGATGTTCTGCTGATCACTAGAAAGGTCAGTAATGTAATAATCTGCAGGATATATCACTATGTACCTGTCAGGGGGTAGATGGGACAGAGCGATGTTCTGCAGATCACTAGTCAGTAATGTAATAATCTGCAGGATATATCACTATGTACCTGTCAGGGGTAGATGGGACAGAGCGATGTTCTGCAGGTCACTAGGGAGGTCAGTAATGTAATAATCTGCAGGATATATCACTATGTACCTGACAGGGGTAGATGGGATAGAGCGATGTTCTGCAGGTCACTAGGGAGGTCAGTAATGTAATAGTCTGCAGGATATATCACTATGTACCGGTCAGGGGGTAGATGGGACAGAGCAATGTTCTGCAGATTAGAGAGGTCAGTAATGTAATAATCTGTAGGATATATCACTATGTACCTGTCAGGGGGTAGATGGGACTGAGCGATGTTCTGCAGATCACTAGTGAGGTCAGTAATGTAATAGTCTGCAGGATATATCACTATGTACCTGTCAGGGGGTAGATGGGACATAGCGATGTTCTGCAGATCACTAGAGAGGCTAGTAATGTAATAGTCTGCAGGATATATCACTATGTACCTGTCAGGGGGTAGATGGGACAGAGTGATGTTCTGCAGGTCACTAGAGACCGCGTCCGCTTGCCACACTATATAAAATCAACTCCATGCGTAGTTGGATAGTAGGGGTATGAAAAAATGGGGTGCATTTAACATGGGAGCCCAGATAATACATAAGTACCATAATGTCATATGGTATAGACATTAATTTCCTTTATAAATAAAAAAAAATAATTTCCTTAATAAATAAACATTGGTGTCATAGTGTGTCCCCCCTCCCCCAGCCACATAAACATTGGTGGCTAGTGGCATAGAAAAATATATTTATAAAAAAAAAAAAAAAATGGTGCGGGGTCCCCCACCCAAATAAAGCGGTCCCCCCTCTCGAGGGCACCCCAGGCCAGGGCTGAAGCCCGGGGCTATCCCCTGCACCCCTGGGTGGTGGGTGCAGGGTTGATTGCTTGTTTCAACAGTAAAATTGTCCTTTACAGTGGGACTACAGGTCCCAGCAAGCCTGCCCCACATGCTGGTACTTGGGAGAACCACAGGTACCAGCATGCGGGGCCATTAAAGGCCTGCTGGTACCTATAGCCCCCCCTGTAAAGGAAATATTAAAATAAAACACAAACACCTGGTTTTAAAATATTTTATTAAACTGGTTTCTTCTTTCTTCACCCAGGGAAGCTCAGCCCCCCCCCAGGGCTTCTGCGGTGCCTTCTCCCTAAGCTCTTTTGCATTGGCCGCGCCGCCCAGGGCTTCAGCTTCTTCATCTGTGTTTGTCACCTGGGGGCGTCAGCCTTTTAAGCTCTTTTTCATTGGCCGCGCCTCCCAGGACTTCAGGAGCTCTTCTCCTCTGCCGTCGGACTGACTGCCCCTACCCTGTCTCGAGCTGGCTAATATAGCAAGCTCTATGGGGCGGGGCAATGGCGGCTATATACACACAGCGATTTACATGCGTTTTTAGGCATTCTCTGAGTGATTTGTTCAGATTCGCTCAGAAAATGCCTGAATATCGCCCATTACATCATATAATCACTCTCTGACCCTTCTAATAATATCACCCTCCTCCTGCGTCTCCCACCCCATGCCAAGGGGCGTGGGTTGTTAGGTCTACAACAACTAGGTCCACAAGCATTGCGTCGACACTACTAGGTTGACCTGGGTCAAGGTCAACACAAGCATTAGGTCGACATGGGGTTTTTCACTGTCTTTTGACCTGAATGTTAACAGTCGACATAGCTGCGGTCGGCACACTATTTTATTCTCCCACCACACCCTAGTGGATGGTAGGGCATGAAATACCGCCTGTCGGCACATGTCGGCTCAAAAAAAAATGTTTACATTTTGACTGTCTACCTTGACCATGTCGACCAAATGCTTGTGTCGACCTACACCCATGCTGACCTTGACCCATGGCGACGAAATGCTTGTGTCGACCTAGACCCATTTGGACCTTGTTGCCTGTCGTCCTAGTTGCTGTAGACCTAATGCCCGTATCCCGTGCCAAGAAATCTGCTCCCCGGCTTCTCCCAATTCCCAGTCATGGAGTAATAAGTATAAAGGACTCCGACCCGGCTGCCAGACATATTCTCTGCTTGTTTCCTTTATTATCCTAATTGTTGTGACAAACAGTATAAAAGAAAGAAGTTGTCAGGACCGGACGAGGGGTCCGCGGGTATCGGTCACGGCTGTGGATGGTAAGTACTGCGCCAGTTCTCCTGGATCCAGGATCACACAGACTCATTGTTCCTGCAACAAGACCACAACAAAGTAATCACGTCACATGTAATCATGGCACAACAAAGTAATCACGTCACATGTAATCATGGCACAACAAAGTAATCACGTCACATGTACATGTAATCACGTCACATGTAATCACACCACAACAAAGTAATCACGTCACATGTCATCATGGCACAACAAAGTAATCACGTCACATGTCATCATGGCACAACAAAGTAATCACGTCACATGTACATGTAATCACGTCACATGTAATCACACCACAACAAAGTAATCACGTCACATGTCATCATGGCACAACAAAGTAATCACGTCACATGTACATGTAATCACGTCACATGTAATCACACCACAACAAAGTAATCACGTCACATGTAATCATGGCACAACAAAGTAATCACGTCACATGTAATCATGGCACAACAAAGTAATCACGTCACATGTAATCATGGCACAACAAAGTAATCACGTCACATGTAATCATGGCACAACAAAGTAATCACGTCACATGTACATGTAATCACGTCACATGTAATCATGGCACAACAAAGTAATCACGTCACATGTACATGTAATCACGTCACATGTAATCATGGCACAACAAAGTAATCACGTCACATGTAATCACACCACAACAAAGTAATCACGTCACATGTCATCATGGCACAACAAAGTAATCACGTCACATGTAATCACGTCACATGTAATCATGGCACAACAAAGTAATCACGTCACATGTAATCATGGCACAACAAAGTAATCACGTCACATGTAATCATGGCACAACAAAGTAATCACGTCACATGTCATCATGGCACAACAAAGTAATCACGTCACATGTAAATCACGGCACAACAAAGTAATCACGTCACATGTCATCATGGCACAACAAAGTAATCACGTCACATGTACATGTAATCACGTCACATGTAATCATGGCACAACAAAGTAATCACGTCACATGTACATGTAATCACGTCACATGTAATCATGGCACAACAAAGTAATCACGTCACATGTAATCACACCACAACAAAGTAATCACGTCACATGTCATCATGGCACAACAAAGTAATCACGTCACATGTAATCACGTCACATGTAATCATGGCACAACAAAGTAATCACGTCACATGTAATCATGGCACAACAAAGTAATCACGTCACATGTAATCATGGCACAACAAAGTAATCACGTCACATGTAATCATGGCACAACAAAGTAATCACGTCACATGTAATCATGGCACAACAAAGTAATCACGTCACATGTAATCATGGCACAACAAAGTAATCACGTCACATGTAAATCACGGCACAACAAAGTAATCACGTCACATGTCATCATGGCACAACAAAGTAATCACGTCACATGTAATCATGGCACAACAAAGTAATCACGTCACATGTAATCATGGCACAACAAAGTAATCACGTCACATGTAAATCACGGCACAACAAAGTAATCACGTCACATGTCATCATGGCACAACAAAGTAATCACGTCACATGTAATCATGGCACAACAAAGTAATCACGTCACATGTAATCATGGCACAACAAAGTAATCACGTCACATGTAATCACGGCACAACAAAGTAATCACGTCACATGTCATCATGGCACAACAAAGTAATCACGTCACATGTAAATCACGGCACAACAAAGTAATCACGTCACATGTCATCATGGCACAACAAAGTAATCACGTCACATGTACATGTAATCACGTCACATGTAATCACATCACAACAAAGTCATCACGTCACATGTACATGTAATCACGTCACACACGCAGCGCAAACACCGGAGGATAACGTGACACAAAATGTCATTGGCTGTAGAAGCCCAGTGGTTGCAGAGCGGAGAACGTTGCCTATAGCAACCAGTAATGCTCACTCCTGCAGGGTTATGGTATTAAGCAGGGATGGGGGAACCTGTGGCCCTGCAGCTGTTGTTGGACTACACATCCCAGCATGCCCTGCAACAGTTTTAACATGGCCAAAAAGCAAAACTGTAGCAGGGCATTCTGGGACATCAAGTTCAACAACAACAACAACTGGAGGGCCAAAGCTTCCCTATCCCTGGTATTGGTCATGTGTTGACCATATGGTGCCGACCTATTGACCCACACTGTCATTGGCTAGCTGTAGACAGGCTCGGAGTACATTACTGTCAGTGGCAGAAGCCGGTTTGCAGTAAATGTTCTGGTGTATTTCCAGGAGGAACGCTTGGTTCCCCTTTAAGCATCTGCCTAGAGAACACAGCCCGGGACATGACGCTTAGTGTGGGGAAGGCACCTTTAAGCAGCCGGGAGGCCCCGCCCAGTTTCCCAGGCTCCCCTGCTCTGAATAACCGCTCCAATAGCTCTCTAATAGTTTCCACACTGTTCCCCAGCAGCCATTAAATAATTAGGTAGTTAGCAGTCGTTGAGCGATTAACCGCCACAACACATTTGGAGGCAATTAGGGATTTAACTGTTCCAGGGCCCTGTGCGTTCTGATGTAGGTCCTGCTTATTATTGCTGCAATGTGCAGATAGAAATGCAGAAGACATCAGTCCCCGGCCCACGTAGGGTATATTTAGCAGCAATGGGGGGGTGGACGGGAAACCGACAGTCTTTGGTGTTTTAGTGACTGCGATCGGAGGCTTGTACAAATACTGTGTTCTGTCCCACGCACACACCAAGTGTATAAAGGAGGTTCTGTTAGTGCCGGGGGGGGAACCAAGTCATCTGCCCTTATCACACCGTTCCTGGGCTGCCCGTATATTACCCAGCCGGCGATAACCATGCCACCACACGACGGCCCGCACTTACTTTGACGAACTTGCCGTGGAGAAGGTACGGAGACTGGAAGTCCTTCTGGCAGTTTGAATAGGCCATTCCTAAGCCAATCCCGGAGGAGAAGGCGATGGGCCACGTCTTTCCTGTGCGAGAGAGGTTTATAGGTTACGTCGGTCACATGTGGGCAATTAACCCTCTCCGGGAACACAAATCTCTTTGTCTTTAGTTTAATGAGAATTTTAATGGAAACTTATATCACTGAAAACACAGGACTATAAAGCACATTCCCATCGCCAACGTTTATTCCATTTTAATATATCCCTGAATTAGTATTTAGGGAGCAGACAATTTACACACGGGCGTAGCCTATTTACTGTACCCCCAAAATGTAATATACCCAACGCTTGGGCTCATATGGCTGGGGTCTGGCAGGGGGGGACTGGCATAATGTGGGCTCAGGTTTGATGGTCAGTCCCCTTCAGGGTACACGTCAGAAGCCAGTAATAAGCAGGAAAGCAGTTCCTGTATGACATTATTTGCAGTTGTCAGAGGCCGTTCTGGGGTACGGATCCCCCCTGGCAGGAGTACTATGAGTGCCCCATCATACAGCCTTCACAAAACTCCAATTGTTTAATGCGCCCTCCTGCATCTTTTACTTTTTTGTTTTATTTTCTCCTGCTCTTCAGGTGTGTGTGTCTGTGTGTGTGTGTCTGTGTGTGTGTGTCTGTGTGTGTTTATTTCTGTTGCCCTTAGAGACAGCGTAACCTAGCTCTGCTTCTCGCATTGCATTTAGCGGTGTCCAGACACAAAAATCATCATATCAATGGGGATGTAAACCGGAAACACACAGCCATCTGATCCTATATATACATGGCTGAGGGACACGCTGAAAACAAGCTGCATTATCAGTAGTTATGGAGAAGTCTGACGAAATGGTAATACTTACTTTTAAAGAAGACAACTGAAAATATAATCCCCAAACCAAGGCCGGCACCTGTGGAACGAAAAACAGAAACTATTACAGTGACAGCCGACACGCAGTTATATACAGGAACAATTCATTCCATACGGTCATATACGTATATCAGTGTTCGCTGAGGAGGCCTATTACCACAGTAGGAATATAACTACATAGTACTCATTTATAATTGCGAGCTCTGATGTCATCACTGCTGTATAGTGATGTCATCCGATTATTCTGATATCACTTCCAGGCCTTTATCTATGTCATTAGAGTATTATTATGGGAGACGATGTCCCATATTTGCATTGCTGAGGTTTTTAACCAATTATTGGCTTTCAATGATTTAATTTAACGTTACACGATCATAGGGTTCCCGTTCCGGCAGCCGCTGTCCATTTGTAAAGACGGGCATTACACAGTAGATGCAGCGGTTGTGGGGGCACTCTGTATACCGCCTAATTCGTCCGGTGCCTCGCTGAGGCATGAGCCACACATTAGTGACTAGATAACGGAGGCACGGGCAGGATAACTCAGTGAGGAGAGATACTCGGGTTCTCTCACCAAAGGCTGCAGGCTGTTCGGGGAAACAGCATTAGTCACGCGGACAGAAATAGCCTCACAATATAATGGGTTACATAATGTGCCGGGATCTGGAGTCGCCGGAGAGGAACATCTTCTTCCCATTAACGCAGCATAACGGACACTAATACACCCCCCTTCACCCATCCATGTGCACCAATTCTGTGTGTAGCCCCTAACAGCCAGATAAACATCAGCGAGGACACGTCTACAGCACGGATAGGATAAGTTACCAGCGGAAACGCGCAGTGCGAGAATTGCGCCGCTGCATGTCATCTATGAGACCGCAGCGCTTCACCCGCTCATGTATGTTCCTGTTTATTTTTTTAAGGATAGTCAGAGAGACCTCCTTCGCCTGCCAGATGGAGACACATCAGAGTTCTGGAACCAAATTAAAATAATAATAAAACTTTCCCAAAGTCTCATCCTCCAAAACCGGTTGGATCAAGCGAAATAATGAAAAACAAAAAAAACCCGATGGAAATAGCTAATAATTCCTGTACAGGCATCGCCGCTGCCCCCCCCCCCCCTCCCACTCCCCACGTACAAGCCTCTCGTATCCGCTGCCAAGTGCGGCTTTAATCCGTCCTCGTCTCTCTGGTGCCATTACAATAGCACAGCTGGCTGCGGCCTTGCCGAGCGTTTATGCCATTAGCGATAATTACTATCTGAGAGAATTCATGGAGTGGACAAATTGCCTGACCTGTGCCCTCCCCTAATCCTGAGATCCCAGTACGCAGCTGATCCAACGCTGCTGAACAGGACGGGGATACGGGCATGCTGCCCCCATATGCTGGGGGTCACTGGCACCCCCCTCCCTCCCCTCCATGCCCAAGCAACTACAGTGTGTACACCCAAGGGTTGTCTGAGAACGTGCCCACCAGTACCTCAATGGGCATAAACCAGTGCTATACCTGCTGCAGGGTGAATGTCTTATGCCACAGATCACCCGTCATGCCAGGAACTACATGCCAAGTGGGTAGAATCTCTCGCACAGAGTCCCTGTACTTACATAAATTACACGGAGGAGCCCAGATCCGGTGGAATGGTCAACAGATCACTATTTGTCGACACAGGAAAAGGTTGACGTGGGTTTTTCCTGTTTATTCGTTTAAGCCAAATTGTTCTTACTCCACAAACCAAGTGGGCATAGCATTATATTATAATAGTATGCCCGTAGCGGGGTACACTTATACGGTGGTCATGTTGGCAGATTTGCACAGACCCAAATAATGTAAAAATTAATGGCGACCCATTCCTGTGTCGACATTTTGTCACAGTCAATCTAAACCACATGTCTTCAACCTGTGGCCCTCCAGATGTTGTAGAACTACATGTCCCAGCATGCCCTGACAATTTTGGCATGCTCTCATAGGAAAAAATGTGGCAATGCATGTTGGAACATGTAGTTTCACAACATCTGGAGGGCCACAGGTTGAAGACCCATGATCTAAACCATGTCGACCTCTTTCATGCGGCTGATTATTACGGGAACCAGCCGCGGGAGCCCGTTTTACTGCGAGATTCCGCAGGGTTAATGCGGTGTAAGCGGAAACCCATGTCGCTCATAGATGTTACATCAGCTGCCTGTGGTGTCGCGCTCTGCTGTGGTGCCTCCAGCACACTCTGGTCTGTATCCCAGTGCGGAGATACAGACTAGAGTGTGCTAAAGCACCAGAGCAAAGAGCGACACCACAGGCAGGAAAGAGGAAGTGCATGGGATGCGACAGGCGCAGGTGCTACAATGAACATTACAGAAGGTTAGTGGTGTCCCAGGTTCAATATATGACCAACTCAGAATCAATGTAGGAGTCACAGACTTCTTCCAAAACATATCACACCACTCACGCACCAACGCGTTTCGCCCAACGCCCCTTATAGCTTACAGGCAGGAAGTGCACAGTAATAAAACAATACTTGGACCCTCATCTTAGACCTTTAGTGTCCATGAAATGCATAGGGATACACATGCGATATCTAATGTACAACATTGCTAACAAAGCAACTTTTACCTGGTGCGTAGTGAAGGCAGGGGGCGGAAGTACCAACATTAGGAAAAGTGTTAATTCCGCATGCAGGGAACACAGAAAAGACCTTAATAACGTAGAGGCGGCTTGTGGGCGACCTCACTGTGGTTAGTGGACCATAAAGAGGCCACGTCATTAAGCACGAGTGGTTTAGCCAGAACAAGGGGCGCCTACGGCGGCCAAGGGGTTAAACAGCAGCCGAAACCTGGTGCCTGCTGGCACCTGATCCCGCCGCAGATGTTTCCACTAAGCAGCGGCACCTCCAGGACAGCCTTAAACTCATAACAATAAAACATGAAAGGCTTATCTTCTAATAAAAAGGAACAGAGAGGCCTAACAGGAGAGAGCAGAGCCGCGGGGAGCAGGGGAGAGGGGCATTTACACCTTCTCTGTGACCGCTTCAAACGCGCAATAGGAAAAACAGCCCAGAGCTGGCTCATTTACTGCTCAGCATTAACCAGCCACATGCCAACCCCCCCAGATAACGGCGCGATGGGATGGGGGTGGAATTACACCTTGGCCGATGGAACGCGCGGTGAGGAAAGAGCAGGCCTCCTCATTTCCAGATCTTAACGTCTAACCCTTGCCACGAGTGTTACACCACATCAATCCACTCATCCATCAATCTCTCTCATCAGTACATATCCGGCCCCCAGCGGCGAGTGCTCTGCGGCTTCCTCCACCGCGCGCTCAGCAGATGGAGCGCAACAGTCCCAAATGTGTACAAAGTGGCCTGAAACACTAAACACGGACTTTAGATAAGACTGAAATCATGGGGGAAGAATTTGTCCACGCTCATTGAACTTCCTGTTCGTAGGAACAATTATTTTTTTATAATAGGTTTTAACTGTAGGAGGAGAAATATTTTGTTTGGTATCTGAAGTAAATGGTATCCGGGAGGCTCACAGACAACGTCTAGTTACTACTGTAGGTCACATTAGAGATGGCCCCATGCAACCCACAGGGCCCGATACACGAGACAGGCCGCTGCCAGATGAAGACTGCTTCCACCGGGTACATACCAGACGTTCTGGGTATATTCTTTAGCTATACAACTGTATTGAGGAGCAGTTATATGGTACCCAAGCCATTCAGCTAACATTGAGGGGGCTACTGCGGTGTACAGTGATGTGCGCGGCCAACCACCATGAGGAACCGAGCTGGAGGCAATGTCGGTGGTCACGTGACTTGGGGAGACTTTGCTGCTGCTCATGTGCACGGTGTGGGCAGAGCTGCAGTACCGACTGATCAGCGGGGACTCAGAATAAGGCCATCCAATGCAGGGTGCGCAGTCCGCTGTGGCGTCGGTCGTGCCCACTGGGAGAACTTTCCAGGCATGAAGGGTAAACAATTTCTGAGGGAACCGTGTGGGAAGGGGGCAGTTCCAAAATACACACTGAGGGCCACATGTATCAAGCTTCAGTAGTGATAAAGTGGAGAGTGATAGCCAGCCAGTCAGCCCCTAACTGTCATGTTACAGATTATGGGGCAGATGTATGGAGCCTGGAGAAGAGATAAAGTGGAGATAAAGTTAAAGGAGAAAGCACCAATCAGCTCCCAACTGCCATTTTCAAACAGTTCATCTCCTTCCACTTGATCTCTTTTTCCAGGCTTAGTACATCTGCTCCATGTGTGAAACATGAGTTCTGAGCGGATTGGCTGGGTGTTTACCACTCTCCACTTTATCACTTTCTGAAGCTTGATACATCGGGCCAGCGGTCGTCCTGTAACTGCTGTGGAACTGCAACTCCCAGCATGTGAGGTGCAGAGAACGTCAGAGCATTACAGGGAAGGGCGGCTGTGGACGGCTCTCAGGGGCCCTGCTCTGTACAGTGTGTTACTCGGCTTCCTCCCGCAGTTCAGTGTGACCCTTTAACCTGTGACACATGGAAGAATCCTGGCCGGTGACCAGGTGCAGCTGTGGTCAGATCCCCCCTGACCACGGACGTGAGATCTGCGAGGAGTGCTGCTCCTTATGGTCCTCCAGGCGTTCCCGTGCTATCCGCCCGTGCTGTCATGTGCAACTTGACACAAGCTCCAGGAATATCAGGGCCTGGTTCTAGCAGTGAGCCCCCTCCGCACACTCAGCCCCCGGGGCAGCATCCAGGCGTGTAGCACATTCCACGTTTGGGAGTGACTGCAGGCGGCCGTGGACCCTCAAATCTCAGCAGGCCATGCTAGGATCGGCAATGCCAGGCATGCTGGAATTTGTAGTCCCCCCCAACAGACGGATAGAAAGAGGGGTTTTAGCTCTGTTCTAAGCATTATGTCAGGGCCTGTACCTATACCAGCACTGGGATCAGGAGCTTCATTTACAGCCACAGCTCTGTGTGGAGTCTGTATGTTTTCAAATATCTAAGAATATACTAGGAAAACCCGCCCAGTTCCTCTTCTTGCCTGGGTTGTCGCTGCCTGCTGTGGTACTTCTAGCACAGTATGGTCTGTATCGCTGAACAGAGATACAGACCACACTGTGCTAGAAGCACTACCGCAGACAGCGACACCCCAGGCAAGAAGAGGAACAGGGTGGGTTTTGAAAGATGCAGCGTGCTAGAATGATCACTATTATACATTGAGGAGTCCACGTGTACCACGCGCTCACACCGGGGGGGAGGGGGGGAGTTAGGACCTGCATGCTGCAGCCAGGTAGAATGACACTATACTTTTTGCCAGAGGATCTGGTGTGTGGTTACCTGGCACCGCCAGTCTGGACGTTCCGCGTGGCTGAGCGTGCCAGTATTACTAGGGATTGTTTATTTGACTTTGCAGCGTACACTTCAGAAACCCTGGCACCTCCGAGCACCAGATAATCTGCCAGCTTCCAAATACATGACGGCTTCAGCAGAGGAAGGAAAACAGAGGAACGCTCTGCAGCTGGGTAAACGTCAGGCCACACAGCGAGAGAGAGAGAGCGGCTGCAGGGAACGATTTAACTATTGCACCTCCTTCACAGACCCCAGAGACTATGACAGACACCCCTGGGTCCAGTGATCACTGCAGGTCTATTGTTATAGTATTCCCGGCCACAGCACTACTGCAGCGCTGCAGGGTGGCCATTCTGCCAATAGAGGGAGCCATTCTAATCCCCATCTGACCGCAGCAAGGATCTCACAGACCCCAGAGACCATGACAGACACCCCTGGGTCCAGTGATCACTGTAGGTCTATTGTTATAGTATTCCCGGCCACAGCACTACTGCAGCGCTGCAGGGTGCTGCCAATAGAGGGAGCCATTCTAATCCCCATCTGACCGCAGCAAGGATCTCACAGACCCCAGAGACCATGACAGACACCCCTGGGTCCAGTGATCACTGTAGGTCTATTGTTATAGTATTCCCGGCCACAGCACTACTGCAGCGCTGCAGGGTGGCCATTCTGCCAATAGAGGGAGCCATTCTAATCCCCATCTGACCGCAGCAAGGATCTCACAGACCCCAGAGACCATGACAGACACCCCTGGGTCCAGTGATCACTGTAGGTCTATTGTTATAGTATTCCCGACCACAGCACTACTGCAGCGCTGCAGGGTGGCCATTCTGCCAATAGAGGGAGCCATTCTAATCCCCATCTGACCGCAGCAAGGATCTCACAGACCCCAGAGACCATGACAGACACCCCTGGGTCCAGTGATCACTGTAGGTCTATTGTTATAGTATTCCCGGCCACAGCACTACTGCAGCGCTGCAGGGTGGCCATTCTGCCAATAGAGGGAGCCATTATAATCCCCATCTGACCGCAGCAAGGATCTCACAGACCCCAGAGACCATGACAGACACCCCTGGGTCCAGTGATCACTGTAGGTCTATTGTTATAGTATTCCCGGCCACAGCACTACTGTAGCGCTGCAGGGTGGCCATTCTGCCAATAGAGGGAGCCATTCTAATCCCCATCTGACCGCAGCAAGGATCTCACAGACCCCAGAGACCATGACAGACACCCCTGGGTCCAGTGATCACTGTAGGTCTATTGTTATAGTATTCCCGGCCACAGCACTACTGCAGCGCTGCAGGGTGGCCATTCTGCCAATAGAGGGAGCCATTATAATCCCCATCTGACCGCAGCAAGGATCTCACAGACCCCAGAGACCATGACAGACACCCCTGGGTCCAGTGATCACTGTAGGTCTATTGTTATAGTATTCCCGGCCACAGCACTACTGTAGCGCTGCAGGGTGGCCATTCTGCCAATAGAGGGAGCCATTCTAATCCCCATCTGACCGCAGCAAGGATCTCACGGACTGTGTGGTATAAAGGGTGACTGTCAATAGGTCGACAAAGGCAAAATTGTTGACGTATGAATTTTTGGGGGCGTTTTTTATGCCAATTTATACATATCACCACGTGGACCCCAAATTAGTGTCCGCTTGCCGCCGAACACTGTGCAATCCAGACTAACGTTCTATTCAATTTTCACTATCAAGTCCAAATCGATAACCAGAATAGCACCGTGTCCACCGCTTTAGATTGTAAGCTCTTTTGTACAGAACCAATTTAACTTTTATTTCATATCACGGCATGTAATGGGTTAGTATTGTGCTTTATAAATGGATAATACATCAACTTCTAATTCATATAAAGTGTCACCTACAGTTATTATTATTAGTTACTAACTTTAGATTTGTGTAAGATCTTTGAACGGGATCCCCCTTATGGAGGGGGATCCATAACCTGACCAGTATTATTCCTCCAATCGGATCATGTCCATCCATTGTAAACACCCCCCTATCATGGAATTCGGACCATACGATCTCAAGAAGTCTTAAGGCCCATACACACTAGAAGATTATCTTTCCAATCAGGCTGGTTGGAATGAAAATCTGGACATTTTGGGGAGCAAATGACAATTGACCATTAGCTCCTAAACATAGAAAACAGACACAAATTGGTCCTACAGACAAATTGGCCAATTTAAGGCCCATACACTCTAGAACAGCGGTTCTCAAACTGTGGGTCCTGACCCCCAAGTGGGTCCCGACCTTCTCAGTATGGGGTTGCAACTATTCAAAAATCTGTTGAATTGTTTATGTTAGACTCTTCCCATCATGTTGTGCCTCCACGATGCTGCCATGCAGGTGCTCTCTGATGACTACACATGTTATGTGATCTTCTGCAGTAACTTTCTGGGGTCCCGTAATTATTTTTATTGTCTGATGGGGTCACAGAGCAAAATAGTTTGAGGACCCCTGCTCTAGAATACATGAAAGATATTGGTGAACAATTTCCTTTGAGCTGATCATGGGGGGGGGGGGGGAGGCAGCTAGCTCAATACTACTGCCCAGAAAATGGACAAAGGCCAGATGCATAGGGCACATAAACCACTACGGCAGCAGCAGAACCACAACTCCCAGCATGACTTGCCAACCTAGGCTTTATCCACTCCTGCCATTGGTTTTGCAACATCACAAATACTTACGGACATTTGTAATACCATAAACCAGGGGTGGCCAAACCCGTCCTCGAGATCTACCAATGGTCCACGTTTTCCAGGTTACCTAGCTGCTGCACAGCTGTAGTCATTACTAACTGTCGCATTCCCCAGATCACCTAGCTGGTGCACAGCTGTAGTCATTACTAACTGTCACATTCCCCAGATCACCTAGCTGCTGCACAGCTGTAGTCATTACTAACTGTCACATTCCCCAGATCACCTAGCTGCTGCACAGCTGTAGTCATTACTAACTGTCACATGACCCAGATCACGTAGCTGCTGCACAACTGTAATCATTACTAACTGTCACATGACCCAGATCACGTAGCTGCTGCACAGCTGTAGTCATTACTAACTGTCACATTCCCCAGATCACCTAGCTGCTGCACAGCTGTAGTCATTACTAACTGTCACATTTCCCAGATCACCTAGCTGCTGCACAGCTGTAGTCATTACTAACTGTCACATTTCCCAGATCACCTAGCTGCTGCACAGCTGTAGTCATTACTAACTGTCACATGACCCAGATCACCTAGCTGCTGCACAGCTGTAGTCATTACTAACTGTCACATGACCCAGATCACGTAGCTGCTGCACAGCTGTAGTCATTACTAACTGTCGCATTCCCTAGATCACCTATCTGCTGCACAGCTGTAGTCATTACTAACTGTGACATTCCTCAGATCACCTAGCTGCTGCACAGCTGTAGTCATTACTAACTGTCACATTCCCCAGATCACCTAGCTGCTGCACAGCTGTAGTCATTACTAACTGTGACATTCCTCAGATCACCTAGCTGCTGCACAGCTGTAGTCATTACTAACTGTCACATTCCCCAGATCACCTATCTGCTGCACAGCTGTAGTCATTACTAACTGTCACATTCCCCAGATCACCTATCTGCTGCACAGCTGTAGTCATTACTAACTGTCACATTCTCCAGATCACGTAGCTGCTGCACAGCTGTAGTCATTACTAACTGTCACAATCTCCAGATCACGTAGCTGCTGCACAGCTGTAGTCATTACTAACTGTGACATTCCCCAGATCACCTAGCTGCTGCACAGCTGTAGTCATTACTAACTGTCACATGACCCAGATCACGTAGCTGCTGCACAGCTGTAGTCATTACTATCTGTCACATGACCCAGATCACCTAGCTGCTGCACAGCTGTAGTCATTACTAACTGTCACATGACCCAGATCACGTAGCTACTGCACAGCTGTAGTCATTACTAACTGTCGCATTCCCCAGATCACCTAGCTGCTGCACAGCTGTAGTCATTACTAACTGTCGCATTCCCCAGATCACCTAGCTGCTGCACAGCTGTAGTAATTACTAACTGTCGCATTCCCCAGATCACCTAGCTGCTGCACAGCTGTAGTCATTACTAACTGTCACATTCCCCAGATCACCTAGCTTCTGCACAGCTGTAGTCATTACTAACTGTCACATTCCCCAGATCACCTAGCTGCTGCACAGCTGTAGTCATTACTAACTGTCACATGACCCAGATCACCTAGCTGCTGCACAGCTGTAGTCATTACTAACTGTCACATGACCCAGATCACCTAGCTGCTGCACAGCTGTAGTCAATACTAACTGTCACATGACCCAGATCACGTAGCTGCTGCACAGCTGTAGTCATTACTAACTGTCACATTCCCCAGATCACCTAGCTGCTGCACAGCTGTAGTCATTACTAACTGTCACATTCCCCAGATCACGTAGATAGTGCACAGCTGTAGTCATTACTGTCACATGACCCAGATCACGTAGATAGTGCACAGGTGTAGTCATTACTAACTGTCGCATTCCCCAGATCACCTAGCTGGTGCACAGCTGTAGTCATTACTAACTGTTGCATTCCCCAGATCACCTAGCTGCTGCACAGCTGTAGTCATTTCTAACTGTCACATGACCCAGATCACCTAGCTAGTGAACAGCTGTAGTCATTACTAACTGTCACATTTTAAAACCTGCTGCATTCATTCCTACTATAGATCCACAGGTTGCCTGGAAAACCTGCACCGTTGGTAGATCTTGAGGACAGGTTTGGCCACCCCTGCCATAAACCATCAAAACCAGATGGACTGAGCTTCCATGTCGCGGTAACTAAAGTATGGCGCTGGGAAAGGATGTCACGGCCCAGCGCGACACTCCAGGACTGGTGGTGGCAGGGGATGTCCCAACCACTGCTGGGCGGTAAGGTAGGTAGTAGTAGGAGGGTCCCAGCAGCCACAGAGGGCAGTGACTATGGTGCCCACGGACCTCCCATTGTCTCAGCCTATCAGAATAAGAACTCCATTGCACGCCTAGTAAGCGATGTGACAGATTTGCAGCGACTGCCAACATACAATGTAGGGGTGTCTGCGAGTCGATGCTAGCCGCGTTCATTGCTCCCCGTAGGGTCTTAAGGCGTTTTAGGAGAGATTTAATCATGATTAGTGCAATCCAGTAATCCCCATTTCCCTTGTGTCTATACAGCTCCTCAGCCAGTTCAGCAAAACAACAGTACTGGCCGTCTGCTCCGATCGCACACCTGGAACGCATCGGCAGAGTATTCTGTGACCATAGCCGGCAGTCCCGGCTCAGAGACGCCATTCTGGGCCAAAGGCATAAAAGTGAGATTGGCTCCACCTGTAATCCGCAGATGCCGTACGCACTATCCTGCACTCAGATTAATGGCTGAGAGAAAGCAGATCCGACCGGGACAAGAGTGCGAGTCAGCAGGACGCATTCTACACGGACGGCATCTGGATTTTATGGGAGCAGAGGAAAATTAGAAGCAGAACCGTACACAGCAACATGTGTTGTGACAACACTGCGTATGAATCGCTCCGGCGTTCTCACGCACCTAACAGAGCGCACGTATCCCAGGAAGCCGAGCAGGGACCATACGCCCAGTCACATACGTCGCTTTCCCTACATATAGGAGCAGAGAGAAGCTGCGATATCCCAGGTGCGATATACGGAAAGCGAAGGACAATGCAGATGTCCAGCACATGTACAACCTACAAACAGCGCTTCTGGGAACGGTTACTTCATACTTCAGTGAAAACATTCCCTTACTGCGTAGCACAATTACACCAGCCGATATCATGTAATAATCCTGAAATAACATAAATATAATGAATATATACGTCTACCCCCCCACTGGCAGAATGTATTCGCTATGCCTCCAAGGGTAATTGCATAGACAGATTCCGAGCCCCCTGATTTGGATGGTTCTAATCCTCCTTTATATCACAATTCGCTTCAGGCCAATCTACTGTATATATAAAACGCAAACTAATCCTCACCTGAGAGACCAGTAGAGGCCACACGACAGACCAAATTACTCCTGTTTGTGCTAAAAGATGTCAGATCAGAAAGTGAAAGCAACTTTTGCATGGACACCAATTATTTGACACCTGCTGGATATGGAGAGAGAGGGAGCTGTGAGGACAGAGATTGGAGGTAGGAACAGATAGGGACTGGGGGGGTGGAGAGTTTATCTAGTATATTAGAATGCTCAGGATCAAGTCTCTATATGCTGCAGTCCAAGCAAATGCAGAAAACTAACAGTATGATGTACACAGCACTGTACACAGCAAGGAGCGTACTGACAGTATGATGGCGTACTCATCTTACTCATCCAATCCCAGCACTGTACCCAGCAAGGAGCATACTAACAGTATGATGGCGTACTCATCTTACTCATCCAATCCCAGCACTGTACCCAGCAAGGAGCATACTGACAGTATGATGGCGTACTCATCCAATCCCCAATCCCAGCACTGTACACATCGTTGGGACATCAAACACCCCCCTAATATGATCAGTGTCACAGAGTACTGTTAGAAGCAGCTTGGGGAAGGGTTTGGCTAATTGCACAATGATACAATGAATTTGGATGACGGCATCACCAGAGAGACATGCACCGCATCAGCAGGAATGTGACATCCAATCCATCTGGGTGCAGTTCCTCCTAGAGGTCTCTAGGCAGATTCCGTCCAGAGGTCAGCATGAGACTACACAGTGTAATCTGTATGACAGCAATACAACAGGAGCCGTGCATCTGCCGAGGTGCACAGAGAGGGGAATAACAACGCGTGGGCCATGTGGGCAGGCAATATCAGGCCTGGCAGGTAGGGAACATAGAGGTGCGGGACCAGAATAACACAGCCCCTGCCAAGCATCCAGCACTGAAAACGCCCAGATCTGGTCGGGAACAGGGATTTAAGCAGAGTGAAGAAAGCATTGTACAGAGGGGAAAGCTGCACACACATCACCTGTCTTCATTACCCCGGGAGAGTGACAGCTGTCATCAGCCGTCAGTAGAGAACACACCATACAACCCCAGCCTTGCCAGAGCAGAACCCTCAGCGTATGTGCCAACCTTCCATTTGGGGGACAAGGCCTATAAAGTGATGTCACAGCGATAACCGCGTGTAAAGTGGTTCCAGGTAGAGATCAGCTTGTACGAGGCAGGATAACAGGTCTCCAGCGGACCCCACACAGCTGCCCATAGCCACACAATTATACTGGACACGTGGAGGCCATTTAGGATGGCAGTCTGTACCAACGTTGCAGATGTACCTATGAAGGTTACAGGTTACCACTGCTGGCTCACACGTGTGCAGAGTTTGTATGTACTCTCTTGGTAAGGGTGTGTTTATTGTACTATTATTGGGGTTTGTGTGTAACCCATATGGCGCTGTGGACCCCTAAATAAAAGGTGGAATGTCATGCCCACCATGAGCACCTGGCACCGCAGCACGCAAAGGGATCGTGTGATTGGTTGCCAGTTTACACTCTGTTAGTAAATGGCAAAGATTAAGGCCATGTTTAAACATTAAATGGAATTGTGTTTGAAGCCTCTGCTCTTATCAGCCATTCTGTTACATATCGGAGCAGACTCTTTGGCAGAACACAAAGAAATAGCAATTTTACAGAACAGAAAATACAAGTTTCAGGGAAAAGCACTTTGTCCGGCCGCTGCCAAATCTTCTAGAATTTTTACTTATTTTGGAGATGGAGAGTAAAACAGTGAGGAGTGGGGGGACACAGAGGGGAGGGAGGACGCAGTGAGGAGGGGAGGGGGGCAGCCAGAGGCAATTTCAGGGTCTGAGTCCTCTCGGAGAAGCCTGTTACCATGGTCCGAGATTTAGGCCCGGACCCAGGCCTGGGCACCGCTTGGCAGAACCGAGGAGCCCAGCAGCTCTTTATAGACAATATGACGTCTTTGGTAAAAGGATTGATGAGCAAACAAAATGATAAAAGTTGCAGGAAGTTCTGTACCAAGCAGTACAGTAAAGTTGCCTGGAGGTGGAAACCGCATGGAGCTGGTGACTCGCCAGCAATGCACGCAGGACACACATTAACGCCTCGCTATCACAGAGGGCCGAGCGCACCTGCGCTGCCAGGAAAGCATCTGGGCGAGGCAGACGATGATTTATCGGTTCCTCATTATTAGGAAAATATTCTCTTGGAAAGTCTCCATGTTCTCGGTCTCTGCCTGGACGTAGTCTATGCGGATAGCTGAGGGGGGGGGGGGTGCCCAATCCATCCTCGGGGCAGGGGCTAACACAGCAGCTGGCACCCCGGGATACCTAACCCCATGCACCATCAAGCGCCCTGTACACGGTGCCGGACGTCTTATGTCAGTAACTGCAACACAGTCCCAGATCTCAGGACGGTGTTGGAGGGAAAGCATAGCTGGTACTAGTAGTGCTCCAGCTCAGGACGGCAACCATTAGCCAATCAGTCATTTGCCACATGGCATCACATTATCGGAGATATATATATATGCCGCCTTCTCCGCACACTGGTATACAGCCACCCTATCTAGATCGACATCTGATATAGGTGGAAATGGCTGTGGCCGACAGGGCTGGGAGGTCGTATGTCCAGCTGTGGCCGACAGGGCTGGGAGGTCGTATGTCCAGCTGTGGCCGACAGGGCTGGGAGGTCGTATGTCCAGCTGTGGCCGACAGGGCTGGGAGGTCGTATGTCCAGCTGTGGCCAACAGGGCTGGGAGGTCGTATGTCCAGCTGTGGCCAACAGGGCTGGGAGGTCGTATGTCCAGCTGTGGCCAACAGGGCTGGGAGGTCGTATGTCCAGCTGTGGCCAACAGGGCTGGGAGGTCGTATGTCCAGCTGTGGCCAACAGGGCTGGGAGGTCGTATGTCCAGCTGTGGCCAACAGGGCTGGGAGGTCGTATGTCCAGCTGTGGCCAACAGGGCTGGGAGGTCGTATGTCCAGCTGTGGCCAACAGGGCTGGGAGGTCGTATGTCCAGCTGTGGCCAACAGGGCTGGGAGGTCGTATGTCCAGCTGTGGTCCACAGGGCTGGGAGGTCGTATGTCCAGCTGTGGTCCACAGGGCTGGGAGGTCGTATGTCCAGCTGTGGTCCACAGGGCTGGGAGGTCGTATGTCCAGCTGTGGTCCACAGGGCTGGGAGGTCGTATGTCCAGCTGTGGTCCACAGGGCTGGGAGGTCGTATGTCCAGCTGTGGTCCACAGGGCTGGGAGGTCGTATGTCCAGCTGTGGTCCACAGGGCTGGGAGGTCGTATGTCCAGCTGTGGTCCACAGGGCTGGGAGGTCGTATGTCCAGCTGTGGCCCACAGGGCTGGGAGGTCTTATGTCCAGCTGTGGTCCACAGGGTTGGGAGGTCGTATGTCCAGCTGTGGCCGACAGGGCTGGGAGGTCGTATGTCCAGCTTTGGACTGAAGATCTTGTGTTGACCTTCCAATTATGTCTACCTAAGCCAAGTCCATCTATTTCATCTTTTGAACTAAGCCCCCGTTGACCTTGAGTGGTCGACCCAATGACCCCGTACCCCGTAGACTATGGAGTCGATTTATTAAGATTGTACCTATTATTATTTAGAAAGTACAATCTATTTGGTTGCTATGGGCAACATCTCATCTTCATATAGAACTTGCCTCTTACCGGCAGTCTGCAAGTGGGTCAGTGTGGGGGAGTCAGCATCCCCCTGTGGTATGTGGCAGTCTGCAGGTGGGTCAGTGTGGGGGAGTCAGCTTCTCCCGTGGTATGTGGCAGCCTGCAGGTGGGTCAGTGTGGGGGAGTCAGCTTCCCCCTGTGGTATGTGGCAGCCTGCAGGTGGGTCAGTGTGGGGGAGTCAGCTTCCCCCTGTGGTATGTGGCAGTCAGCAGGTGGGTCAGTGTGGGGGAGTCAGCTTCTCCCGTGGTATGTGGCAGTCTGCAGGTGGGTCAGTGTGGGGGGTGTCAGCTTCTCCTGTGGTATGTGGCAGTCTGCAGGTGGGTCAGTGTGGGGGAGTCAGCATCCCCCTGTGGTATGTGGCAGTCAGCAGGTGGGTCAGTGTGGGGGAGTCAGCATCCCCCTGTGGTATGTGGCAGTCAGCAGGTGGGTCAGTGTGGGGGGGAGTCAGCATCCCCCTGTGGTATGTGGCAGCCTGCAGGTGGGTCAGTGTGGGGGAGTCAGCTTCCCCCTGTGGTATGTGGCAGCCTGCAGGTGGGTCAGTGTGGGGGAGTCAGCATCCCCCTGTGGTATGTGGCAGCCTGCAGGTGGGTCAGTGTGGGGGAGTCAGCATCCCCCTGTGGTATGTGGCAGTCTGCAGGTGGGTCAGTGTTGGGATGTCAGCTTCTCCCGTGGTATGTGGCAGCCTGCAGGTGGGTCAGTGTGGGGGAGTCAGCTTCTCCCGTGGTATGTGGCAGTCTGCAGGTGGGTCAGTGTGGGGGAGTCAGCATCCCCCTGTGGTATGTGGCAGCCTGCAGGTGGGTCAGTGTGGGGGAGTCAGCATCCCCCTGTGGTATGTGGCAGTCTGCAGGTGGGTCAGTGTGGGGGAGTCAGCATCCCCCTGTGGTATGTGGCAGCCTGCAGGTGGGTCAGTGTGGGGGAGTCAGCTTCTCCCGTGGTATGTGGCAGTCTGCAGGTGGGTCAGTGTGGGGGAGTCAGCATCCCCCTGTGGTATGTGGCAGCCTGCAGGTGGGTCAGTGTGGGGGAGTCAGCATCCCCCTGTGGTATGTGGCAGCCTGCAGGTGGGTCAGTGTGGGGGAGTCAGCATCCCCCTGTGGTATGTGGCAGTCAGCAGGTGGGTCAGTGTGGGGGAGTCAGCATCCCCCTGTGGTATGTGGCAGTCAGCAGGTGGGTCAGTGTGGGGGGGAGTCAGCATCCCCCTGTGGTATGTGGCAGTCTGCAGGTGGGTCAGTGTGGGGGAGTCAGCATCCCCCGTGGTATGTGGCAGCCTGCAGGTGGGTCAGTGTGGGGGAGTCAGCATCCCCCTGTGGTATGTGGCAGTCTGCAGGTGGGTCAGTGTGGGGGGTGTCAGCATCCCCCTGTGGTATGTGGCAGTCAGCAGGTGGGTCAGTGTGGGGGAGTCAGCATCCCCCTGTGGTATGTGGCAGCCTGCAGGTGGGTCAGTGTGTGTGGGGGGGTGGCAGCTTCCCCCCGTGGGATGTGACAGCCTGTAGATGGGTCAGTGTGGGGGAGTCAGCATCCCCCTGTGGTATGTGGCAGTCTGCAGGTGGGTCAGTGTGGGGGAGTCAGCATCCCCCTGTGGTATGTGGCAGTCAGCAGGTGGGTCAGTGTGGGGGGGGGGTCAGCTTCCCCCTGTGGTATGTGGCAGCCTGCAGGTGGGTCAGTGTGGGGGAGTCAGCATCCCCCTGTGGTATGTGGCAGTCTGCAGGTGGGTCAGTGTGGGGGAGTCAGCATCCCCCTGTGGTATGTGGCAGTCAGCAGGTGGGTCAGTGTGGGGGGGGGGGGGTCAGCTTCCCCCTGTGGTATGTGGCAGCCTGCAGGTGGGTCAGTGTGGGGGAGTCAGCATCCCCCTGTGGTATGTGGCAGTCTGCAGGTGGGTCAGTGTGGGGGAGTCAGCATCCCCCGTGGTATGTGGCAGTCTGCAGGTGGGTCAGTGTGGGGGAGTCAGCTTCTCCCGTGGTATGTGGCAGTCAGCAGGTGGGTCAGTGTGGGGGGTGTCAGCTTCTCCTGTGGTATGTGGCAGTCTGCAGGTGGGTCAGTGTGGGGGAGTCAGCATCCCCCTGTGGTATGTGGCAGTCTGCAGGTGGGTCAGTGTGGGGGAGTCAGCATCCCCCTATGGTATGTGGCAGTCTGCAGGTGGGTCAGTGGGGGGGGGTGGGTCAGTGTGGGGGGTGTCAGCTTCTCCTGTGGTATGTGGCAGTCTGCAGGTGGGTCAGTGTGGGGGAGTCAGCATCCCCCTGTGGTATTTGGCAGTCTGCAGGTGGGTCAGTGTGGGGGAGTCAGCATCCCCCTATGGTATGTGGCAGTCTGCAGGTGGGTCAGTGTGGGGGAGTCAGCATCCCCCTATGGTATGTGGCAGTCTGCAGGTGGGTCAGTGGGGGGGGTGTCAGCATCCCCCGTGGTATGTGGCAGTCTGCAGGTGGGTCAGTGTGGGGGAGTCAGCTTCTCCCGTGGTATGTGGCAGTCAGCAGGTGGGTCAGTGTGGGGGAGTCAGCTTCTCCCGTGGTATGTGGCAGTCTGCAGGTGGGTCAGTGTGGGGGAGTCAGCATCCCCCCGTGGTATGTGGCAGTCAGCAGGTGGGTCAGTGTGGGGGAGTCAGCATCCCCCTGTGGTATGTGGCAGTCTGCAGGTGGGTCAGTGTGGGGGTGTCAGCATCCCCCTGTGGTATGTGGCAGTCAGCAGGTGGGTCAGTGTGGGGGAGTCAGCATCCCCCTGTGGTATGTGGCAGCCTGCAGGTGGGTCAGTGTGGGGGAGTCAGCATCCCCCTGTGGTATGTGGCAGTCTGCAGGTGGGTCAGTGTGGGGGAGTCAGCATCCCCCTGTGGTATGTGGCAGTCTGCAGGTGGGTCAGTGTGGGGGAGTCAGCATCCCCCTGTGGTATGTGGCAGCCTGCAGGTGGGTCAGTGTGGGGGAGTCAGCATCCCCCTGTGGTATGTGGCAGCCTGCAGGTGGGTCAGTGTGGGGGAGTCAGCATCCCCCTGTGGTATGTGGCAGCCTGCAGGTGGGTCAGTGTGGGGGGGGGGTCAGCTTCCCCCTGTGGTATGTGGCAGCCTGCAGGTGGGTCAGTGTGGGGGGGGGGGGGGGTCAGCTTCCCCCTGTGGTATGTGGCAGCCTGCAGGTGGGTCAGTGTGGGGGGGGGGGGGGTCAGCTTCCCCCTGTGGTATGTGGCAGTCTGCAGGTGGGTCAGTGTGGGGGAGTCAGCATCCCCCTGTGGTATGTGGCAGTCTGCAGGTGGGTCAGTGGGGGGGGAGTCAGCATCCCCCTGTGGTATGTGGCAGCCTGCAGGTGGGTCAGTGTGGGGGGGGGGGGTCAGCATCCCCCTGTGGTATGTGGCAGCCTGCAGGTGGGTCAGTGTGGGGGAGTCAGCTTCCCCCTGTGGTATGTGGCAGCCTGCAGGTGGGTCAGTGTGGGGGAGTCAGCATCCCCCTGTGGTATGTGGCAGTCTGCAGGTGGGTCAGTGTGGGGGAGTCAGCATCCCCCTGTGGTATGTGGCAGCCTGCAGGTGGGTCAGTGTGGGGGAGTCAGCATCCCCCTATGGTATGTGGCAGCCTGCAGGTGGGTCAGTGTGGGGGAGTCAGCATCCCCCCGTGGTATGTGGCAGTCTGCAGGTGGGTCAGTGTGTGAGGGGGGGGGGGGGGTGGCAGCTTCCCCCTGTGGTATGTGGCAGCCTGCAGGTGGGTCAGTGTGGGGGAGTCAGCATCCCCCTGTGGTATGTGGCAGCCTGCAGGTGGGTCAGTGTGGGGGAGTCAGCATCCCCCTGTGGTATGTGGCAGTATGCAGGTGGGTCAGTGTGGGGGAGTCAGCATCCCCCTGTGGTATGTGGCAGCCTGCAGGTGGGTCAGTGTGGGGGAGTCAGCTTCTCCCGTGGTATGTGGCAGTCTGCAGGTGGGTCAGTGTGGGGGAGTCAGCATCCCCCCGTGGTATGTGGCAGTCAGCAGGTGGGTCAGTGTGGGGGAGTCAGCATCCCCCTGTGGTATGTGGCAGTCTGCAGGTGGGTCAGTGTGGGGGAGTCAGCATCCCCCTGTGGTATGTGGCAGTCTGCAGGTGGGTCAGTGTGGGGGAGTCAGCATCCCCCTGTGGTATGTGGCAGTCTGCAGGTGGGTCAGTGTGGGGGAGTCAGCATCCCCCTGTGGTATGTGGCAGTCAGCAGGTGGGTCAGTGTGGGGGAGTCAGCATCCCCCCGTGGTATGTGGCAGTCAGCAGGTGGGTCAGTGTGGGGGAGTCAGCATCCCCCCGTGGTATGTGGCAGTCTGCAGGTGGGTCAGTGTGGGGGAGTCAGCATCCCCCTGTGGTATGTGGCAGCCTGCAGGTGGGTCAGTGTGGGGGAGTCAGCATCCCCCTGTGGTATGTGGCAGTCTGCAGGTGGGTCAGTGTGGGGGAGTCAGCATCCCCCTGTGGTATGTGGCAGTCAGCAGGTGGGTCAGTGTGGGGGAGTCAGCATCCCCCTGTGGTATGTGGCAGTCAGCAGGTGGGTCAGTGTGGGGGAGTCAGCATCCCCCTGTGGTATGTGGCAGTCAGCAGGTGGGTCAGTGTGGGGGAGTCAGCATCCCCCCGTGGTATGTGGCAGTCAGCAGGTGGGTCAGTGTGGGGGAGTCAGCATCCCCCCGTGGTATGTGGCAGTCTGCAGGTGGGTCAGTGTGGGGGAGTCAGCATCCCCCTATGGTATGTGGCAGCCTGCAGGTGGGTCAGTGTGGGGGGTGTCAGCTTCTCCCGTGGTATGTGGCAGCCTGCAGGTGGGTCAGTGTGGGGGGTGTCAGCTTGCAGGTGGGTCAGTGTGGGGGGTGTCAGCTTGCAGGTGGGTCAGTGTGGGGGAGTCAGCATCCCCCTGTGGTATGTGGCAGTCTGCAGGTGGGTCAGTGTGGGGGAGTCAGCATCCCCCTGTGGTATGTGGCAGTCTGCAGGTGGGTCAGTGTGTGTGGGGGGGGGGTGGCAGCTTCCCCCCGTGGGATGTGACAGCCTGTAGATGGGTCAGTGTTGGGGTGTCAGCATCCCCCTGTGGTATGTGGCAGCCTGCAGGTGGGTCAGTGTGGGGGAGTCAGCATCCCCCTGTGGTATGTGGCAGCCTGCAGGTGGGTCAGTGTGGGGGAGTCAGCATCCCCCTGTGGTATGTGGCAGTCTGCAGGTGGGTCAGTGTGGGGGAGTCAGCATCCCCCTGTGGTATGTGGCAGTCTGCAGGTGGGTCAGTGTGTGGGGGGGGGGTCAGCATCCCCCTGTGGTATGTGGCAGCCTGCAGGTGGGTCAGTGTGGGGGAGTCAGCATCCCCCTATGGTATGTGGCAGCTTGCAGGTGGGTCAGTGTGGGGGAGTCAGCTTCTCCCGTGGTATGTGGCAGTCAGCAGGTGGGTCAGTGTGGGGGAGTCAGCTTCTCCCGTGGTATGTGGCAGCTTGCAGGTGGGTCAGTGTGGGGGAGTCAGCTTCCCCCTGTGGTATGTGGCAGTCTGCAGGTGGGTCAGTGTGGGGGAGTCAGCATCCCCCTGTGGTATGTGGCAGCCTGCAGGTGGGTCAGTGTGGGGGAGTCAGCATCCCCCTGTGGTATGTGGCAGTCAGCAGGTGGGTCAGTGTGGGGGAGTCAGCATCCCCCTGTGGTATGTGGCAGTCAGCAGGTGGGTCAGTGTGGGGGAGTCAGCATCCCCCTGTGGTATGTGGCAGTCAGCAGGTGGGTCAGTGTGGGGGAGTCAGCATCCCCCCGTGGTATGTGGCAGTCTGCAGGTGGGTCAGTGTGGGGGAGTCAGCATCCCCCTATGGTATGTGGCAGTCAGCAGGTGGGTCAGTGTGGGGGAGTCAGCATCCCCCCGTGGTATGTGGCAGTCTGCAGGTGGGTCAGTGTGGGGGAGTCAGCATCCCCCTATGGTATGTGGCAGCCTGCAGGTGGGTCAGTGTGGGGGGTGTCAGCATCCCCCTGTGGTATGTGGCAGTCAGCAGGTGGGTCAGTGTGGGGGAGTCAGCATCCCCCTGTGGTATGTGGCAGCCTGCAGGTGGGTCAGTGTGTGTGGGGGGGTGGCAGCTTCCCCCCGTGGGATGTGACAGCCTGTAGATGGGTCAGTGTGGGGGAGTCAGCATCCCCCTGTGGTATGTGGCAGTCTGCAGGTGGGTCAGTGTGGGGGAGTCAGCATCCCCCTGTGGTATGTGGCAGTCAGCAGGTGGGTCAGTGTGGGGGGGGGGGGGTCAGCTTCCCCCTGTGGTATGTGGCAGCCTGCAGGTGGGTCAGTGTGGGGGAGTCAGCATCCCCCTGTGGTATGTGGCAGTCTGCAGGTGGGTCAGTGTGGGGGAGTCAGCATCCCCCTGTGGTATGTGGCAGTCAGCAGGTGGGTCAGTGTGGGGGGGGGGGGGTCAGCTTCCCCCTGTGGTATGTGGCAGCCTGCAGGTGGGTCAGTGTGGGGGAGTCAGCATCCCCCTGTGGTATGTGGCAGTCTGCAGGTGGGTCAGTGTGGGGGAGTCAGCATCCCCCGTGGTATGTGGCAGTCTGCAGGTGGGTCAGTGTGGGGGAGTCAGCTTCTCCCGTGGTATGTGGCAGTCAGCAGGTGGGTCAGTGTGGGGGGTGTCAGCTTCTCCTGTGGTATGTGGCAGTCTGCAGGTGGGTCAGTGTGGGGGAGTCAGCATCCCCCTGTGGTATGTGGCAGTCTGCAGGTGGGTCAGTGTGGGGGAGTCAGCATCCCCCTATGGTATGTGGCAGTCTGCAGGTGGGTCAGTGGGGGGGGTGGGTCAGTGTGGGGGGTGTCAGCTTCTCCTGTGGTATGTGGCAGTCTGCAGGTGGGTCAGTGTGGGGGAGTCAGCATCCCCCTGTGGTATGTGGCAGCCTGCAGGTGGGTCAGTGTGGGGGAGTCAGCATCCCCCTGTGGTATGTGGCAGTCTGCAGGTGGGTCAGTGTGGGGGAGTCAGCATCCCCCTGTGGTATGTGGCAGCCTGCAGGTGGGTCAGTGTGGGGGAGTCAGCATCCCCCTGTGGTATGTGGCAGTCTGCAGGTGGGTCAGTGTGGGGGAGTCAGCATCCCCCTGTGGTATGTGGCAGTCAGCAGGTGGGTCAGTGTGGGGGAGTCAGCATCCCCCTGTGGTATGTGGCAGTCAGCAGGTGGGTCAGTGTGGGGGAGTCAGCATCCCCCTGTGGTATGTGGCAGTCAGCAGGTGGGTCAGTGTGGGGGAGTCAGCATCCCCCCGTGGTATGTGGCAGTCAGCAGGTGGGTCAGTGTGGGGGAGTCAGCATCCCCCCGTGGTATGTGGCAGTCTGCAGGTGGGTCAGTGTGGGGGAGTCAGCATCCCCCTATGGTATGTGGCAGCCTGCAGGTGGGTCAGTGTGGGGGGTGTCAGCTTCTCCCGTGGTATGTGGCAGCCTGCAGGTGGGTCAGTGTGGGGGGTGTCAGCTTGCAGGTGGGTCAGTGTGGGGGGTGTCAGCTTGCAGGTGGGTCAGTGTGGGGGAGTCAGCATCCCCCTGTGGTATGTGGCAGTCTGCAGGTGGGTCAGTGTGGGGGAGTCAGCATCCCCCTGTGGTATGTGGCAGTCTGCAGGTGGGTCAGTGTGTGTGGGGGGGGGGTGGCAGCTTCCCCCCGTGGGATGTGACAGCCTGTAGATGGGTCAGTGTTGGGGTGTCAGCATCCCCTTGTGGTATGTGGCAGCCTGCAGGTGGGTCAGTGTGGGGGAGTCAGCATCCCCCTGTGGTATGTGGCAGCCTGCAGGTGGGTCAGTGTGGGGGAGTCAGCATCCCCCTGTGGTATGTGGCAGTCTGCAGGTGGGTCAGTGTGGGGGAGTCAGCATCCCCCTGTGGTATGTGGCAGTCTGCAGGTGGGTCAGTGTGTGGGGGGGGGGGGTCAGCATCCCCCTGTGGTATGTGGCAGCCTGCAGGTGGGTCAGTGTGGGGGAGTCAGCATCCCCCTATGGTATGTGGCAGCTTGCAGGTGGGTCAGTGTGGGGGAGTCAGCTTCTCCCGTGGTATGTGGCAGTCAGCAGGTGGGTCAGTGTGGGGGAGTCAGCTTCTCCCGTGGTATGTGGCAGCTTGCAGGTGGGGGAGTCAGCTTCCCCCTGTGGTATGTGGCAGTCTGCAGGTGGGTCAGTGTGGGGGAGTCAGCATCCCCCTGTGGTATGTGGCAGCCTGCAGGTGGGTCAGTGTGGGGGAGTCAGCATCCCCCTGTGGTATGTGGCAGTCAGCAGGTGGGTCAGTGTGGGGGAGTCAGCATCCCCCTGTGGTATGTGGCAGTCAGCAGGTGGGTCAGTGTGGGGGAGTCAGCATCCCCCTGTGGTATGTGGCAGTCAGCAGGTGGGTCAGTGTGGGGGAGTCAGCATCCCCCCGTGGTATGTGGCAGTCTGCAGGTGGGTCAGTGTGGGGGAGTCAGCATCCCCCTATGGTATGTGGCAGTCAGCAGGTGGGTCAGTGTGGGGGAGTCAGCATCCCCCCGTGGTATGTGGCAGTCTGCAGGTGGGTCAGTGTGGGGGAGTCAGCATCCCCCTATGGTATGTGGCAGCCTGCAGGTGGGTCAGTGTGGGGGAGTCAGCATCCCCCCGTGGTATGTGGCAGTCTGCAGGTGGGTCAGTGTGGGGGTGTCAGCATCCCCCTGTGGTATGTGGCAGTCTGCAGGTGGGTCAGTGTGGGGGAGTCAGCATCCCCCCGTGGTATGTGGCAGTCTGCAGGTGGGTCAGTGTGGGGGAGTCAGCATCCCCCCGTGGTATGTGGCAGTCAGCAGGTGGGTCAGTGTGGGGGAGTCAGCATCCCCCCGTGGTATGTGGCAGTCTGCAGGTGGGTCAGTGTGGGGGAGTCAGCATCCCCCCGTGGTATGTGGCAGCCTGCAGGTGGGTCAGTGTGGGGGAGTCAGCATCCCCCCGTGGTATGTGGCAGTCTGCAGGTGGGTCAGTGTGGGGGAGTCAGAATCCCCCCGTGGTATGTGGCAGCCTGCAGGTGGGTCAGTGTGGGGGAGTCAGCATCCCCCTGTGGTATGTGGCAGTCTGCAGGTGGGTCAGTGTGGGGGAGTCAGCATCCCCCCGTGGTATGTGGCAGTCTGCAGGTGGGTCAGTGTGGGGGAGTCAGCATCCCCCCGTGGTATGTGGCAGTCAGCAGGTGGGTCAGTGTGGGGGAGTCAGCATCCCCCTGTGGTATGTGGCAGTCTGCAGGTGGGTCAGTGTGGGGGAGTCAGCATCCCCCTATGGTATGTGGCAGTCAGCAGGTGGGTCAGTGTGGGGGAGTCAGCTTCTCCCGTGGTATGTGGCAGCCTGCAGGTGGGTCAGTGTGGGGGAGTCAGCATCCCCCTGTGGTATGTGTCAGTCTGCATGTGGGTCAGTGTGGGGGAGTCAGCATCCCCCTATGGTATGTGGCAGTCTGCAGGTGGGTTAGTGTGGGGGAGTCAGCATCCCCCTATGGTATGTGGCAGTCTGCAGGTGGGTCAGTGTGGGGGAGTCAGCTTCTCCCGTGGTATGTGGCAGTCTGCAGGTGGGTTAGTGTGGGGGAGTCAGCATCCCCCTATGGTATGTGGCAGTCTGCAGGTGGGTCAGTGTGGGGGAGTCAGCTTCTCCTGTGGTATGTGGCAGCCTGCAGGTGGGTCAGTGTGGGGGGTGGCAGCCTGCAGGTGGGTCAGTGTGGGGGAGTCAGCATCCCCCTGTGGTATGTGGCAGCCTGCAGGTGGGTCAGTGTGGGGGTGTCAGCTTGCAGGTGGGTCAGTGTTGGGGTGTCAGCTTGCAGGTGGGTCAGTGTGGGGGGTGTCAGCTTGCAGGTGGGTCAGTGTGGGGGGTGTCAGCTTGCAGGTGGGTCAGTGTGGGGGGTGTCAGCCTGCAGGTGGGTCAGTGTGGGGGTGTCAGCTTGCAGGTGGGTCAGTGTGGGGGGTGTCAGCTTGCAGGTGGGTCAGTGTGGGGGGTGTCAGCTTGCAGGTGGGTCAGTGTGGGGGGTGTCAGCTTGCAGGTGGGTCAGTGTGGGGGGTGTCAGCCTGCAGGTGGGTCAGTGTGGGGGTGTCAGCTTGCAGGTGGGTCAGTGTGGGGGGTGTCAGCTTGCAGGTGGGTCAGTGTGGGGGGTGTCAGCTTGCAGGTGGGTCAGTGTGGGGGGTGTCAGCCTGCAGGTGGGTCAGTGTGGGGGTGTCAGCTTGCAGGTGGGTCAGTGTTGGGGTGTCAGCTTGCAGGTGGGTCAGTGTGGGGATGTCAGCTTCTCCCGTGGTAATGCCCCACGCAGACTCCTCAGCCATACTGGAAACAAGAAAACATCTGTTGTAGTCACTGATTGGCTAGTTAGCAGTATAGGCTGCCTCTCATTGGTTAGTATAATAATGGCCACATCACTAGAGGGTGCCCAGTAAGGTATGGGGGTGAGGGGGTGAGGGGGGGGATTTCTGAGAAGCACATTTCCCGGACAAATGCTGGATGGGGTGTGGGGAGGGGACTGATGGGCAGATGCCAGCAGTTCTCGTGGCAGATCCCGCCGAGCCACTGCACAGGGCCAAGAAAATGGCTTTTAGTGTTCTAGGAAACGGAAAAAAATATTCTTCGCTTCAGAGTACAATACTCCAGCACATTGGCACGCAGGCACGGAACTGCCCGCTCCATGCCAAGCCCTATTTTTCCATTTAATAAGCTTCATCTCACCTACGAGAGCTTCCTGTGGAAGGGAAGTGGGCTGGGCCCGCTGGCTGGGACCTGTTAACCCTTTACCAATGCATGGGGTATAGGAGGGTGCAGAGGAAGGCTCCGCCATCTATATACGGGAACCCCGGTACATACCGCACGGGGAATAGGAGGGGGCAGAGGAAGGCTCCGCCATCTATATACGGGAACCCCGGTACATACCGCACAGGGGATAGGAGGGGGGTAGAGGAAGGCTCTGCCATCTATATACGGGAACCCCGGTACATACCGCACGGGGGACAGGAGGGAGCAGAGGAAGGCTCCGCCATCTATATACGGGAACCCCGGTACATACCGCACGGGGGACAGCAGGGAGCAGAGGAAGGCTCCGCCATCTATATACGGGAACCCCGGTACATACCGCACGGGGGACAGGAGGGAGCAGAGGAAGGCTCCGCCATCTATATACGGGAACCCCGGTACATACCGCACGGGGGACAGGAGGGAGCAGAGGAAGGCTCCGCCATCTATATACGGGAACCCCGGTACATACCGCACGGGGAATAGGATGGGGCAGAGGAAGGCTCCGCCATCTATATACGGGAACCCCGGTACATACCGCACGGGGAATAGGATGGGGCAGAGGAAGGCTCCGCCATCTATATACGGGAACCCCGGTACATACCGCACGGGGAATAGGATGGGGCAGAGGAAGGCTCCGCCATCTATATACGGGAACCCCGGTACATACCGCACGGGGGACAGGAGGGGGCAGAGGAAGGCTCCGCCATCTATATACGGGAACCCCGGTACATACCGCACGGGGAATAGGATGGGGCAGAGGAAGGCTCCGCCATCTATATACGGGAACCCCGGTACATACCGCACGGGGAATAGGAGGGAGCAGCGGAAGGCTCCGCCATCTATATACGGGAACCCCGGTACATACCGCACGGGGGACAGGAGGGGGCAGAGGAAGGCTCCGCCATCTATATACGGGAACCCCGGTACATACCGCACGGGGGACAGGAGGGGGCAGAGGAAGGCTCCGCCATCTATATACGGGAACCCTGGTACATACCGCACGGGGAATAGGATGGGGCAGAGGAAGGCTCCGCCATCTATATACGGGAACCCCGGTACATACCGCACGGGGGACAGGAGGGGGCAGAGGAAGGCTCCGCCATCTATATACGGGAACCCCGGTACATACCGCACGGGGAATAGGATGGGGCAGAGGAAGGCTCCGCCATCTATATACGGGAACCCCGGTACATACCGCACAGGGGACAGGAGGGGGCAGAGGAAGGCTCCGCCATCTATATATACGGGAACCCAGATACATACCGCACGGGGAATAGGATGGGGCAGAGGAAGGCTCCGCCATCTATATACGGAAACCCCGGTACATAACGCACGGGGGACAGGAGGGGGCAGAGGAAGGCTCTGCCATCTATATACGGGAACCCCGGTACATACCGCACGGGGAATAGGATGGGGCAGAGGAAGGCTCTGCCATCTATATACGGGAACCCCGGTACATACCGCACTGGGGACAGGAGGGGCAGAAGAAGGCTCCGCCATCTATACACAGAACAGCCTCCCGGCAGAGGGGATTGGGAACACGTACGATCTATAAAAGGGCATCACATGCGACTTTTCCCCTCAGAGAAGTTGCATAGGGTATGGGGCGTTAAGCTCATGAGGGCATACTGACAGGGCCCATTACCAATCTGCACACACACACAACTAATCCAAACAATTCCTGCTGGGCGACCACATCATCTGGGGGGGAGTTGTCCTGCGGCTGGTAGCGGGCTATACACCAGACGCACGCCTGGAAACGGTACGTGAAACAGAATTATTTCTACAACAAAGTACTGCATTTCTGCACCGTGCTTAGCGCAGCCTGTAACCAGCTAACGGGGAATTTCCCGCACTTGGCAGGGAACGGAATAGGTGGTGGCCACGGCAACGACGGGCCTGCACGCTTCCAGATGATAATAGTTTATAGGGACTATATCAAGGAATGTCATCTGTATACAACACAAGGCTGTGTAATTACACACTGGGGGTTTGTACAGATCAGCAACACAAACAACCATTAACAAATACAAGCAAAACTATTTCTGAGCCAGATCATTAAGCAGCTGCACTCATTTCCAAAATCAATTAGTGTTCATTCTAGCACCCGCCATATTTCAAAACCCATGCAGGTCATCTTCCCTGCCTGGGGTGTCGCTGTCTGCTGTAGTCTCGGTTATAAACAGTAAACCCCTTATCAATCCCGTTTCATTTCTTTATCTGGTCCTTTAAATTATTGATTGAATCATTCAGTACATATATTTTAGACAAACAATATTTCAGCACAATAAAGGGATTTTATTGGAATATATCTCTTTATTGTCCTCGTACACAGAAATATTTCCATGTGGTTTGTAGACTAGCACAGTCTGTACTGTATCTCTCCAAAGTACAGACCAGATTGTGCTAGAAGCTCCAGAGCAGAGAGTGACACCCCAGGCAGGAAAGAGGAACTGCAAAGGGTGCAGGATGCTAGAATAGACATACCGGTGACATTTGTGATGATAGAACATTTGCGGTAGTCATGTAATTCGCATGTTTGTATCTGGAGGTAGAGCATCGGACAAGCATGCACTCACTGGCAGGGTATCCCTGGCAACACCTGGAATACAAACGGTTACCTAAAACTATGGCATTGGCTGAACTTAAAATTGGCTCAGATGCTTTTTTCTGTCCTCAACTCTGAGGTGAGGTCGGGGGGGGGGCGCACACAAATATAGTAACACAAAAACATAAAGGTAAGGTGCATCATACATGCCAGGAAGAAGACGGTTTAACGCTCTGAAGCCGCCATATGCTGGGAGCGCGCTGGGCGATACGTTTTCTCAGCTATTAAACTGCCAATTCTGTCAGATTCCATGCAGCTGTTTTTCCGGAATGGACACACAAAGAAAGGTCTCACTTCTGGCTCGCCTCTCCGGGCACCGTGACTATTTATTTCCAAAAATAGTGAAGCACATTTAATAAAACTTTGGAAAATAAATGAGAGCTGGACAGGCTACAAAGTCTCTTATTCTCATCCGGATCTAAGCTCTTCCCTGCTAAGTTCCAGGGCATAGAGAAAACACATTATATGAGCGCTGACCGGCCGCTGGATGGTATAGGGGGAGAAGAGCCATATAAGGTGTGTGGGGGGGGGGGGGGGGGGGGAAGTCTGCCCACGGGACGGGAAGTCCTGATGTATTTCGGCAGTGTCTAATGCGCAAGGTAGACCGTGACAAAGAGTTGGCGAGCATAAAGGCAAACATGAGTTTTTCACATTTTTTGGTGCCTGAACCCATTTATAACCAGGATAGTCAAAGCCTGAAGTAGGCGGAGCCAAGCTCAGACAGGTTAGGTCACCTGCAGCCGATAACCAATCATGTGAACCCGCCAAGTGACAGCAGATGGATAAATAAACCCTCCCATTCCAATGCCTTTCTATAGAGCACTATGACCAGCAATGGCGCAAGTACAAGTTGATGAAATAGAAATATATCGGCATACACATTCCTCCAGCAGCTCATCAATACATATATATTATATTTACTTAAATGTCCTAATGCTGCAGAAGGCATTGCTAGTTGCACAAGCCCCTAGCCGTGGTGTCAATAAAGGGGGGCAGGCCCGGCCACGACTAAGTCCCTGAGCTCCCGGAAGCGCCGGGCATCGCCATCTACGGCGGTACTGGGCTTCCCCGGGGCACACTGGAGGGACAGGCAGCAGGCTCTTGGGGCTAGATGGGCCTTTAAAAAAAATAAAAAATAAAAATCGGACAGGGTGCAGCGCCCCACTAAAACAGCCTAACGGGAACACTAGCATAGACCCCCAAGGCCACCGAATCTTTCCCCAGCAATAGTAAGTTGGGTGAATTGTGACATTATGATCGAAGGCATTGCTGTGCATATGGAAATTTGACACATTTAAATAATTATTTAAATGGAGTAAGGTATAAATATTGGCCATAGAAAAGGAGGGGGTAGGCAGCGGAAGAGGAGGAAGGGGGCTGGGGGTAACGTATGAGGTTATTATGGCTGATTACTGTACTTGGAAGGTTTCCATTTTGATTGGATTGTTTTAGTATAAGACAATCAGTTTCATGTTTCTTGTGTTCGTCTGCATTTACAAACACCTGTAAACGAGCCATGTTTTAAGTAAAGCATTGTCATTCATTGTTAAAAGTTGGTGTTGGCGTGCAATTATTTCAGCGTTTGCCGTTATAATTAAGTGTTAGAAAGTACTGCCGCTGTAACGGATCATAGCACGCCACCGCCAGGTAAGAAGCGTATAAGACAGACAGGCACATGGGACGAGGAGGGATACTCGCAGAGGTGGTGAGAGTGCTGGCTGCCCAGCGCGAGTCACACATAATAAAGATCACCTTTCACATCGCTGCCAGCCAAGGTGATACTGGCACACCACAGGCCAGCTGGGGCCTGAACACTTCCCAAAACTAAATCATTTCAGGAAAGACATTTAAACCCTTCCGGACCAATGAAAAGTAACAGCGTGGGTACGGTGCCAGAGACCTTTCCGAGGCCAGGGCTGTGGCAGGATGTGTGTCCTGAGGTTCCGGGATTAGTGCGAACGCACAGGGAATTACCTCCAAGATACACGGACAGGAGACAAACTTCTAGT
Source organism: Crinia signifera (assembly GCF_055691185.1). Classification (NCBI taxonomy): domain Eukaryota; kingdom Metazoa; phylum Chordata; class Amphibia; order Anura; family Myobatrachidae; genus Crinia; species Crinia signifera. Next base: position 7,098,093 of record NC_139226.1, read on the forward strand.
AAACTCATCGGTGTAATATTACTGACTGCGGAGACGTCCCCGGGGGGTGGGGGATGTGGGTCTAGGACAGCTCCGAATTTAGGGGTATGGGTCATTAGGTTGATATGCATTGAGTCGACCGCTGAAGGTCGACATAGCTTAAGGTGATCCATGACATATGTCGACATGTCAACAGGGTTGGAAGAACAACAATGGCAAGGTCAACATGAGTTTTTCACCCCGAATGTCGATATAGTCAACATGGACACCGCCAAGGTGTACCGCTGCGCTCGCCATGCTGCGGGCACGGTGCTTCAATACACTCGGCACACTATTATATTCTCCCTCCATGACCTAATGGATGGTAGGGCATGAAATACCCCGTCGGCACAAAAAAAGGGAAAAACTCCTGTTTTGACCCTTGACCTAATGCTTGCGTAGACAGTCTAACCCTGCCGACCCATTTCATGTGCTAGCCCTAAGCGCACATAGACCTTATGACCGTATATTGTATTAAGGGCACATTACGGACACTTTGCTCTATGCCGAAATGGATGGTGAAATAAGAACTAGCCGGTTAAAAAAAAAAAAAAAACATGAAAGACTCGTGTCCACATTTTTGACCCTGCCATCTGGCTATCTAGAGACCATGTAGATCAGGGCTGGGCAATAGAGGCCCTCAAGCTGTTGATGAACTACACATCCCAGGATGCTTTGCATTAGTTTTGCTATGTGGCCATGCTGAAACTGATGCAAGGCATGCTGGTATCTGTAGTTCATCAACATCTGGAGGGCCGCTATTGCCCAGCCCTGCTGTAGATCTATCGACCGGAACAGCTCCCGCCTAAGCTTTCTGCTCCGCCCAGAACTTATCCTATATTACAAAAGCCTGACACTGCCCCTCACCTCTATGGGGGAACTCCAAGGGTTCTGCATGCCAGTGGCCACTAGATGGCGCAAGTCAAGTGCTGTTCCATTAAGTCTGACATGACGGTTATTGTTCTGTGTAGCGGTTGCTGCACAAATTCAGCCAGGGGAATCAGTTTGTCAGCAATTGAATCACTACCAAGACCGGCCCCCTGCAGTCCAACAATAGCAGCAGGGGCCCCTAACCCAGCTCGCGCCCTGCTTGCACAACACACAGGCTGAGAGGAAGGGAGCGCTATATACCCCAGAACAACTCTGCAGGGCGTCCGCTCTCTTTTTGGGCCCTTGATTACTTCCATAGACTATGCAGCGTTACTTCCACTTATTTTTAATAGTGCTTGGCCCGTGAGCGCACAGCTGTAACATACGTGGCCTTCTCCATGTAAGCACTTGGCAGCACGGATGTAAAAGTTAAACGTAAATAAGTTGAAGGTTTGTCAGACTTTTTCCATGTCGGCAAACACCTCGGCCTGCGAACCGCGCCAAGGTTTCCCCCTCGCGCCTTCTACGGCTTATCCGGTGTTACAGGTCTCCTGACGGCGGACTGGTGCAAAAAAAAAAAAAGTTACGTACCCTAAAAACAAAAAAGTTGAGGAGATCAAGAACTCCAACACCCAGGTGAACAGAGCGTGCATTTCATGTGGGAATGGCCCCGTCCCGGATGAGACGTTTGTTAGTAAATCAGGGTTATAACGAAGCTGCAATTGTTACTCGCTTGTCAACATTCTGCAGCTGTTTGGCACTGTGCACGGAGGTTATATTTGGATTATTCTACACAAAAATAACTGAGGAATGAGAGAACTGACTTTACCCTTAAATGGCCTGGATGGAGCAGGGTGCATCGCTAAATCAGACACACAGATCAACAAGCAGGAACCCAGCACAAAACCTACATATACATGTATCCATAGAGGGAAAGGGCATTGTGCGTCTGAGGACAGCTGTCTGGACACAGAGCCTAATTCTGACCCGATTGCAGGACAAATAGGTGCTCAAAATGGAAAAAAAATATGCTGCACTGCAGGTGGGGCAGATGTAACATATGCAGAGAGTTAGATTTGGGTGAGGTGTGTTGAAACTGAAATATAAATGGCAGTATAAGAATAATGCAGCCAGTATTTACCCTGCACAGAAACAAAATAACTCAAACCCAAATCTAACTCTCTCTGCACATATTACATCTGCCCCCCTGCAGTGCAGCATGGTGTTGCCCATTTTGAGATCAAAGGCCTTATTCCAGTTCACTCTCAGAGGCAAATTCCTTCTCAAATGGGACAAAACCATGTGCACTGCAGGTGGGGCAGATGTAACATGTGCAGAGAGAATTAGATTTGGGTGAGTTATTTTGTTTCTGTGCAGGGTAAATACTGGCTGCTTTATTTTTACACTGCAATATAGATCTCACTTTGAAGAAAAACCCCACCCAAATCTAACTCTCTGCACACGTTTCATCTGCCCCACCTGCAGTGCACATGGTTTTGTCCATTTGAGAAGGAATTTGCCTCTGAGAGTGAACCCAAATTTGTACTGCGATCAGATCTGAATAAGGGCCTAGGAACGGAAAAAGCTGCATTAGATGTAAATGCTAATAAGCATTCTGCAATCATAAAAACAAAGCCACTGTTTCTATACAGGGAAAGGATATAATCAGGAGTAGGACACAGACCAATGGCGCCCGTGAGAAGGGCGTTTAGATGACAGTTTGCACCAGTAAAGCTGAGTAACAGCCTGCACTCTCGGCCTATACTCTGGGCGGCCATCACTCACCGACTCCAGGGAAGGGAGGAAAAACCCTGTCATCTTGGACGTCTGCCGCTGATCATCAGGACCATCTTGGTCCGATTTGGGGTCATAAAACCTGTGCATTATTACGGCTTAGCGGAAAACCTTCCCAGGTCCTCCCAATTCCTGTAATCTGGAGTCCAGGAAATTGGATGTATGGAAAACAAGCCGACTTATCTCAGTAAGAATGTGCCCAGATCCGACATTAAAGCGGTGCAATATGCCGGCCCGCAGCCACCTGCAGGAATTCTGCTCCCGGGGGTTGTGCAATGCTGCTTGCCTCACTTTTATCACACGCGCTGGTTCTTATTCCAGCTGTCTACACGGCCACAAGCCTGGTTCACTTAAAGGGACAGCACCAGAAACAATAGGTCAGTGTACGACCCCACCGGACAACGGTGCGGCATTGGGATGGGTCATTAGGTCGAGCACTATAGGGATTATGTCGACACATGAAATAGGTTGACATAGCTAAGGTCAACAGGGTTGGAAGGTTGACAAAAGCATTCAGTCAACAAAAGAAAGGATGACAGTCAAAATGTCAACGTGAGTTTTTCACGTTTATTTTTTTTACCCCAATTTCGGACACGTATCAGTGTACTGCTGCAATCGGCATGCGTCCGGCACATGGTTATACTCTCCCTCCATGCCCTAGTGGATGGTAGGGCATGAAACACTGCCTGAGAAACCACAGGGACAGGTGGCAAAGCTGTCACAGACACCCAAAATAAGAAGCTGTAAAAAAAAAAAAAAAAAACATGGAGGAGGTTTGGTTATGTGTTGGGGTTACGTCTGGCTTTGGGGGGCTTCGAGTCTGTGAAGGGAAAATGAAGTCTCTTGGCCATCAATGCATCCTGGAGAAATCACAGTGCTCAGCGTAAGGTGAAAGCAACCACAGCAAAATGTAACTTTGTATCTTCAACAAACTATGTTGCAATGCAAAGAGAACAAAGATTTATATTGTTTCTCTGCAGGGTAAATACTGGCTGCTGTTGCATGTAGCACACAGATGTTTTATTTATTTATTTATACACATTTAGATTTCAGATTGAACACAGGACCCCACTCTAATCTAAAGGCCCTCATACACTTGATTTACCCTCACATGTGGTAACTCGCCAACCACCCCCTGGGCTCCCCGGCAGCTAGGATCACATAGCATACACCGAATGTGGACCTTCTGCATACAAAGTACCATATGCGATACCATTCCCAGGATATGATGTATTATTGTACAGGACTGCGCATTGGAAGTAAAGGTCACACGATATGGCACTTTACGATTTATTGCCCCAAGTGGTCAACATTATGTGAAAAGGGGCCAGATCGTACTAGAACCCTAACTCTCTCTGTTACATCTGCCCCACCTACAGCCCAGGTTGGGTGCCAAATCCTGGTAGTGAGAATCCAGACAGATCTTGATAAGTTTGTTCTGTTAAAGGATTTTATTACTTGTAGGAACTCTAGTAAATTATGTTCCATTTTAGGCCCCCTCTTTGGCCGTATAAAAGACTATTTTTCCCAAGACTTTGCCTTGTAAATTGATAGGTGAGAAATTATATATTAACGTTCACCACATATCATTTTCCAACTATTGGATTTATTTTATTTCATGCTGCTTAATAGCAAACGCCCCCTTCTTTATGTATCACCTTTAGCCACGTCCCTGATGAAGTCGTTCTAACGAAACACGTTGGTTTGGTTGTAACTTAAAGAACTATCTGTTTGAACGAAGTTTACGTCTTATTCCGGAAAGTGACAAAAGAACACCTATACAAAGTGTGATTACTGCATCCTGTGAATAATTATAGGAATTGGCTAGGTGGTTCCGAACAGAGCGCACTACGATAACCCCCATTGTTTCTATCCTTGTACTTGGGTTCTCACTAACAGGAGAGTTAGCTGGTTATTTAATAGGATTAGCGCAGAACAGAGGTCATACTGTGTGGTTAGCTCTTGGTAAGTATTTAAGCCAGGGATGTGCAACCTTCGGCCCTCCAGCTGTTGTTAAACTACACATCCCAGGATGCCCTGCTATAGTTTTGCTATTTGGCCATGCTAAACTGTTGCAGGGGCATGCTGGGATATGTAGTTCAACAACAGCTGGAAGGCCGTAGGCTCCGCATCTCTTCCCGCCTCCCCCCCGCAGCCAAACCCCACCCACCTTCCAGCCTAGCCATCTGTACTTACAGCGGGATTCTGACTGTTGGGATCCCGATGTTTGTACTCTGACCACATCCTATTTTGCCCATGTGTAGTTACTTTTCTTTTCCGTTAACGATATGTATGATAATAATATTGTTAACTATAAATCGTACACATCAGCTCATGTGTATGCACTAGACCAGTGGTAGCCAACTCCAATCCTCAAGAGCTACCAACAGCTCACATTTTCCAGACAACCAAGATGCTGCACAGGTGCACCCATTACTCACTGACACATTTTAAAAGATCCACAGGTGGAGGTAGTTACTTCACTTGTGATTCTGTCAGGAGATCTGGAAAACATGCACTGTTGGTAGCTCTCGAGGGCTGGAGTTGGCAACACCAGCACTAGACTATTAATTAGTGTTCATTCTAGCACCCGCTATCTTTGAAAACCCACGCAGTTCCTCTTTCCTGCCTGCTGTAGTGCTTCTAGCACAGTGTGGTCTGTATATCAGCACTGATATGCAAACCAGACCTGTTCTAGAAACACCACAGCAGACAGCGACACCCCAGGCAGGGAAGAGGAACTGCATGGGTTTTCAAAGATAGCGGGTGCTAGAATGAACACTAATATTCTATATTTAGCATTTTCATGCTTTGATGCTATAATTTTGTTAACCTACCTATACAGGTGTAATACTGCAATTGGTTTTAGGTGCTGCATAGAGAATCAGTAAAAAAAAAAAAAAAAATGACAAAGTACAGACATAAAACACACTGTTCAGGGTTACCCTGACACGCCAGTGCAGCTGTGCTGCGAAGTAGATCATTGTCTTCCCTCCAATAAGCACATCATTACAAGTGTGGGTGGGGGGGATGTGACAGCGCAGTTATTTGAGCTGCGGTGACATCACTGATCCTGCGCCTGGGATCTCTCCACACCCACACGGAGCATTTCTGCACAGCAAATCAGGGATGGCCATCGATGGTTTATGACCGCCGGGTTGGAACCATCGATGGCTCCTTAAGCGCAGTCCAGTGGTATCTGGATAACAGAGCGACCGTGACAAAATGTCGACACAAGCACAAGGTCAAATTGCTTATGGTCGACATGAGTTTTTCATGATTTTGTTGGACTCTTACGATCCACGTGGGCTACAATCAGGAATGATAAAGCCCAAAGCATAGCGAGGCTACGCGCTACACTAATTGGGGGTCAGAGTCGACAGGTGTTGACACGGACACCCAAAAACGGTGAAAACCTCATGCTGACCAATTCATGCGACCTGTTCGTTTCAATGTCAACCTTTGGTGGTCGACCCTTTTATCAGATTTTGTAATATAGACGTGTGTGTATGTGTGTGTGGTGGATATTGGTCAATGACATGCTACATACATCACACGTGTGAACCAGTGTGAGGTCACACTACACAATGGGCACATGACAGACACGTGACACACTGGGCGGCTCTGCTGGACGTTACCGAATTTGACGGTGGCATCAGCCAGGAACCGGTCCCACTTCCTGCCGTGCTCGGACTCCGACATCTTCACCTAGAACAGAGGCCAGGGAAGCTGCTGCTGCAGCGGCGCCACCAAATCTCGCGAGATAACGAGCCGTGTTGCGCTGGGCGGAGCCCAAGTCTCGCGAGAACGAGGGCAACAGCCCAGGGCCGGAAGCTGCCGCCGTAGCTCTGGTCGCCATGGTAACCCCCGGTGCCGCCCGGTGCGACCACGTGGTTTTGACCTTGAAAAGTTTGAATGAATTTTATTATCAGGCAATTTTATCATCATCTCGCAAGTCTTTGTCTGCAGCGGCAGTGCGGCAGATGGGTGTGGATTGTATTGTCGATACCACTTAGGTCGGCAGTCATTATGTCGACACAGTTGGGTCGACATGTGGCAAGTCAACAGTGTCTATGTCAACATGGGACAAGGTCGACATGGGTTGAGGTCGACACATCGATAGGTTGACACAGGTTATGTCTACAGGTCGACACAGGTTAGGTCGGAAGGTCAACTTGTGGTCTTTTTACTGTTTTTTTTTACCCGAATGTCGGCACAGTCGACATGGACACTGTTGGAAGTCGACCGCAGCCCCTAGCATCACTTGCAATGCTTCGGGCACGGTGCCTCGCTGCGCTTGGGACACTATTTCATTCTCCCACCACGCCCTAGCGGATGGTAGGCACATGTTGGCACACGTCGGCTCAAAAAAACAGTAAAAAAAACTATGTCGACCTTCCGACCTGTAGACATAACCCGTGTCGACATAAAACCGTGTCAACCTTGACACCTGTTGACCTAATGACTGTCGACCTAAGTGGTGTCGACAATACGACCGTATCCCCAGCAGATAGCCTGGTGTTGTGTGGCGGCGTGTGGTGAGGTCACGACTCGCCTCAGTCTCTGGGCAGCATGCTGCGGCTGCCTCTTCTCTACCCGGCCTCAGTGAGCTGTCGGACTACGGGATTCGGCGTAGGTGCACCAGCCACCAGAAGATGGTGAGTGGTGTTGGTGTGAGCTGCTGCGGCTGCCCCTTACTCGCCCCATGCATAGGGACTGGAGCAAGGGCAGGTAGCGCTGGCTGTCTGTGAGTGTGAGTACTGCACAGTACAAGTGCTCCCAGTATAGTTGTGTCAGGTGTGTGTAGCTGTCACACAGTGTGTGTGTGTGACAGCCACACACACCTGACACAACTATACTGGGAGCACTTGTACTGTACATGCATTTACTGCAGGCTAAAGGGCCCATTTATCAAACAATATTTGTGGCTAAACCGATGTTTTTGGGGGTTAGCCGCAAATATTATCACTCAGATACCATAGGGGAATCTCCGATCCCTGCTGCGATTCCCCCCCCCCCTTCAATGCCGCCGGCCACATCCCCCATAGGTTTCTATGGTGGATGCGAAGCTGCCCGATGTATGAACATCAGGCAGCCCGGCTTTGCACCCCTGGGCTATCGCCATTCTGAGATGGCGATAGCCCATTGTAACCGATGGCTACACATCGGACTGCCAGGGCGGCAGTGCGATCAGCGGGATCGGCGGGGGGGTCAGCGCTAATCGCGCAGACCACTCGGCTCCAGACATCGCAGGGACGGGCTCTTTTCTGAGTCCTGTCCCTGCGCCCTCAGAGATGATACATCCCTGTGATGTGATCGCAGTTTACAATGTGATCCTGGGCGTTAATATTCTGCCCAGATCGCATTGTAAATGCGATCAATAATAAATGGGCCCCTAACTCGTGGCTGCCAGACAGGCCCCCTGTAGGACTCTTTGCAGTATGGAGAAGAAGGGAGGGATGCTAGCTGTTATAATATGCTCGGACCACAGTTATTACTGGGCCCCGTTTATTTCTGACCACGCCCACTTTTAATGGACATATTTCAAATGCCACGCCCATTTTACAAGGCCATACCCACTTTTCTGGGTGCGAGCGAGCCTTCGGCGCACGCATGAGTATGAGGGGGGGGGGTCTCCAGGAATCAATGATGTGTGAGGTGGCAACCCTAGGGGTGAGCATACCTCCCAACATGACCCATGCCAGGAGGGACAAACTACTCTGCTCCTGGACTTCACACTTCCCACCTGTTCCTCAAAGCATAACCTAGTACCGAGGCCACTCTCCCCACCTGCCGCCTAATGTCCCGACCATCCCCGACATGCTCACTTCCTTCATAACCTAGTACCGAGGCCGCTCTCCCTACCTGCCGCCTCATGTCCCGGCCATCCCTGCCATGCTCACTTCCTGCATAACCTAGTACCGAGGCCGCTCTCCCTACCTGCCGCCTCATGTCCTGACCATCCCCGCCATGCTCACTTCCTGCATAACCTAGTACCGAGGCCGCTCTCCCTACCTGCCGCCTCATGTCCTGGCCATCCCCACCATGCTCACTTACTGCATAACCTAGTACCGAAGCCGCTCTCCCTACCTGCCGCCTCATGTCCTGGCCATCCCCGCCATGCTCACTTCCTCCATAACCTAGTACCGAGGCCGTTCTCCCTACCTGCCGCCTCATGTCCTGCCCATCCCCACCATGCTCACCTCCTGCATAACCTAGTACCGAGGCCGCTCTCCCTACCTGCCGCCTCATGTCCTGGCCATCCCCGCCATGCTCACTTCCTGCATAACCTAGTACAGAGGCCGCTCTCCCTACCTGCCGCCTCATGTCCTGCCCATCCCCGCCATGCCACCTTCCTGTATAACCTAGTACCGAGGCCACTCTCCCTACCTGCCGCCTCATGTCCCGGCCATCCCGCCACGCTCACTTCCTCCATAACCTAGTACCGAGGCCACTCTCCCAACCTGCCGCCTCATGTCCCGGCCATCCCCGCCATGCTCACTTCCTGCATAACCTAGTACCGAGGCCACTCTCCCTACCTGCCGCCTCATGTCCTGCCCATCCCCGCCATGCTCACTTCCTGTATAACCTAGTACCGAGGCCACTCTCCCTACCTGCCGCCTCATGTCCTGCCCATCCCCACCATGCTCACTTACTGTATAACCTAGTACCGAGGCCACTCTCCCTACCTGCCGCCTCATGTCCTGCCCATCCCCGCCACGCTCACTTCCTCCATAACCTAGTACAGAGGCCGCTCTCCCTACCTGCCGCCTCATGTCCCGGCCATCCCCGCCATGCTCACTTACTGTATAACCTAGTACCGAGGCCACTCTCCCTACCTGCCGCCTCATGTCCTGCCCATCCCCGCCACGCTCACTTCCTCCATAACCTAGTACCGAGGCCACTCTCCCAACCTGCCGCCTCATGTCCCGGCCATCCCCGCCATGCTCACTTCCTGCATAACCTAGTACCGAGGCCACTCTCCCTACCTGCCGCCTCATGTCCCGGCCATCCCCGCCATGCTCACTTACTGTATAACCTAGTACAGAGGTCGCTCTCCCTACCTGCCGCCTCATGTCCCGGCCATCCCCACCACGCTCACTTCCTGCATAACCTAGTACCGAGGCCGCTCTCCCTATCTGCCGCCTCATGTCCTGCCCATCCCCGCCATGCTCACTTACTGCATAACCTAGTACCGAGGCCGCTCTCCCTACCTGCCGCCTCATGTCCTGACCATCCCCGCCATGCTCACTTCCTGCATAACCTAGTACCGAGGCCGCTCTCCCTACCTGCCGCCTCATGTCCTGGCCATCCCCGCCATGCTCACTTCCTGCATAACCTAGTACAGAGGCCGCTCTCCCTACCTGCCGCCTCATGTCCCGGCCATCCCCACCACGCTCACTTCCTGCATAACCTAGTACCGAGGCCGCTCTCCCTACCTGCCGCCTCATGTCCTGCCCATCCCCGCCACGCTCACTTCCTGCATAACCTAGTACCGAGGCCGCTCTCCCTACCTGCCGCCTCATGTCCCGGCCATCCCCGCCACGCTCACTTCCTGCATAACCTAGTACAGAGGCCGCTCTCCCTACCTGCCGCCTCATGTCCTGGCCATCCCCGCCATGCTCACTTCCTGCATTACCTAGTACTGAGGCCGTTCTCCCTACCTGCCGCCTCATGTCCTGGCCATCCCCGCCATGCTCACTTCCTGCATTACCTAGTACCGGGGCCGCTCTCCCTACCTGCCGCCTCATGTCCCGGCCATCCCCGCCATGCTCACTTCCTGCATAACCTAGTACCTAGTGTCATCATTGACTCCTCCCTCTCTTTCACCCCCCACATTCGTGCTCTCTCACAGTCTTGCCGCTTTCACCTACGCAACATCTCACGCATCAGACCATTCCTCTCCACTGACGCGACCAAAATTCTCATTCACTCTCTTGTCATCTCCCGCCTTGACTACTGCAACATCCTTCTCTCTGGGCTACCTCTCACCCGCCTCGCACCTCTCCAATCCATTCTTAACGCTGCTGCTAGGCTCATCTTCCTCTCCCGCCGCTCTACCTCCGCCTCCCCCCTCTGTTTATCTCTTCACTGGCTCCCCATTCCTTTCCGAGTTCTCTTTAAACTCCTCACCACCACCTACAAGGCTCTCTCCTCCTCCACAGCTCCCTACCTCTCTTCACTGATCTCTATCCACACTCCCTCCCGTCCTCTTCGCTCCATCGCTGACCGCCGACTGACCTCTCACCTAATCACCTCCTCCCACTCCCGTGTCCAAGATTTCTCTCGCGCTGCCCCCCTGCACTGGAACAACCTCCCGCCACCCATCAGGCTATCTGATTCCCTTACCTCCTTCAAGCGCTCCCTCAAAACCCACTTTTTTCGACTAGCCTATCCCTCCTCCTAACCTCTTTTGATCCTCCTATCCTGCCTCCGTTCCCCTCCGTTCCTACTTATCCTATTGTATTTCGTTCGTCCACCCACCTATTTTTAGTATGTTAACTCTTATGAGCAGGGCCCTCCTTCCTCACGTACTCACCCTACCTCATTACCTCACCTGTGCTACTGTCCTGTTCTTCCCTTCCTCTACTTCATCTTTGGTCTCCTTGACTATTTTGACACCTACTTCTGAACTGATGCTGATTTTAGTTCTACCAGCTATACCCCTATTTATACTGTATCTTTCTACACACCCTGTACGTTACCTTGTAATTTGTTTTTTTTTGTTTGCTATGTACGGTGCTGCGGACACTTTGTGGCGCCTTATAAATAAACGTACTACTACTACTACTACCGGGGCTGCTCTCCCTACCTGCCGCCTTATGTCCTGGCCATCCCGCCACGCTCACTTCCTGCATAACCTAGTACCAAGGCCGCTCTCCCTACCTGCCGCCTCATGTCCTGGCCATCCCCGCCACGCTCACTTCCTGTATAACCTAGTACCGAGGCTGCTCTCCCTACCTGCATCCTCATGTCCCGGCCATCCCCGCCACGCTCACTTCCTGTATAACCTAGTACCGAGGCTGCTCTCCCTACCTGCCACCTCATGTCCCGGCCATCCCCGCCATGCTCACTTCCTGCATAACCTAGTACCAAGGCTGCTCTCCCTACCTGCCACCTCATGTCCCGGCCATCCTTGCCACGCTCACTTCCTGCATAACCTAGTACCAAGGCCGCTCTCCCTACCTGCCACCTCATGTCCTGGCCATCCCCGCCACGCTCACTTCCTGTATAACCTAGTACCGAGGCTGCTCTCCCTACCTGCATCCTCATGTCCCGGCCATCCCCGCCACGCTCACTTCCTGCATAACCTAGTACCAAGGCCGCTCTCCCTACCTGCCACCTCATGTCCTGGCCATCCCCGCCACGCTCACTTCCTGTATAACCTAGTACCGAGGCCGCTCTCCCTACCTGCATCCTCATGTCCCGGCCATCCCCGCCACGCTCACTTCCTGTATAACCTAGTACCGAGGCTGCTCTCCCTACCTGCATCCTCATGTCCCGGCCATCCCCGCCACGCTCACTTCCTGTATAACCTAGTACCGAGGCTGCTCTCCCTACCTGCCACCTCATGTCCCGGCCATCCCCGCCATGCTCACTTCCTGCGTAACCTAGTACCAAGGCTGCTCTCCCTACCTGCCACCTCATGTCCCGGCCATCCTTGCCACGCTCACTTCCTGCATAACCTAGTACCAAGGCCGCTCTCCCTACCTGCCACCTCATGTCCTGGCCATCCCCGCCACGCTCACTTCCTGCATAACCTAGTACCGAGGCTGCTCTCCCTACCTGCCACCTCATGTCCCGGCCATCCTTGCCACGCTCACTTCCTGCATAACCTAGTACCAAGGCTGCTCTCCCTACCTGCCACCTCATGTCCCGGCCATCCTTGCCACGCTCACTTCCTGCATAACCTAGTACCGAGGCTGCTCTCCCTACCTGCATCCTCATGTCCCGGCCATCCCCGCCACGCTCACTTCCTGCATAACCTAGTACCGAGGCTGCTCTCCCTACCTGCATCCTCATGTCCCGGCCATCCCCGCCACGCTCACTTCCTGCATAACCTAGTACCGAGGCTGCTCTCCCTACCTGCCACCTCATGTCCCGGCCATCCTTGCCACGCTCACTTCCTGCATAACCTAGTACCAAGGCCGCTCTCCCTACCTGCTGTAAGGATAAATGTGTAGCCCCTCGACCTGATGGCCCCTTAGGTACCCGTGAGAATGTATCTTAAAACTACACACCAAACACACGGTGGCGAGTTAAGAAACACTCTGTTTAATATCACAAAAGCAGCTAGTTAAAAGCAGAATACATGGGAGTATACAAAATGTACGTGTTACATCCTGATTGGTCTGTTAACAGTTGCCGGGCAGATTCAACAGGGGGGGCATACAAAATATTACACAAAGAAATGAGTAGCAAAAGGGGGGGGGGTTCTATTATACAGGAGTTTATGCATGAACACACTGCATACCAATTCCAAGAGGGGGAGGGTGGGGAGTAGAAGCTCAGTATGAGGTGATAAGGCACGCTCAGGCTTATTATCTGTAACCTTGTAATGTAGCCATGGAAAAACAGTCTAACCATAATGAGAACAGTTCTACGTGCAAATTCTTATATGCTACATGGGTTCCAAATTTTAACCCTTCAATCCCCTCTTAGAATCATGAATTTAGATGATATGATTCTTCTTACCAAATTCCTTATTTCCGTGCTTAGCGAGATATTGCTTGTAGCCTTCAGGGGAATTTGCGTGTGCAGGGGCAATGGATTCATACATAAGGGTGTTCTCAATACCTTTAGTAGCAAGTTTTCTACAACATGGTATAATGCAAAAAACAACAATACAGATAATTGTAAGAATAATCAATATATAGATTGTTAATTGAACAAGGGCCTGTTCTATACCATTTGGGTGACCATTCTTATTACATCCCTATGTCCATCGTTTGGAGACACAGAGGTTAATGGTGCAAAAGTCTATCTGGTAGGCGGCTACCTCGGTGCTGAAAAAATTGTACCAGAAAATGTATACGCCTGCCTTTTCAGTCATGTCCACTTCAGTTTTTGTGCAAAGGTATCTGGCAAACAAGAATCAATAGAATAATATACGTTATCCACCATCGTCCAGAATTCTAGAATGACCTCATCTGCTGGTGAGTCGTCTTCTCCATCATGTAGGAGGTCAGGGCTGTCTGCCCCCATTAGTACCTCGCCTTGTTGGGGGTCAGAGTTGTCTACTCCCGTTAGTACCCCTTCCTTGATCTGTTCTCTATCCGGGACGTTACTCGGGATTCTCTTTACCCTGGATGCGTGTATCCACACTGGACTCTCTTCTGTAAGGACAGCCGTCCTTGTTACTGCTACGATCTCTGTTTCTGGACCATAGGTGAAGTCTCCTGGACCTTTATTCCTGGCGAGGACCTTCACAACGAAAAGGATGTGTTGATTCCTGTGGATTAAAAAGATTTTTACAAATAACACCATGTTCAATTTCACTAAGTCTGGTGATGAGGGACCTAACATACTCTTCTCTAATCTGTTCTAGGTCTCCCTCCTGGACTACTAATGGTTTCTTAGCCCAGGGTGTGGGGAAAGGTCTTCCTATTAATATTTCAAAAGGTGAATAACCCAGAGTCTGGTGGGGGGTCATTCTAATTTCTGCTAGGACAATGGGGAGGGTTTGTTTCCATTTATTAAATGTTCCTCCTGTTGCTTTCCTAAGTTTATCCTTTAAAGTCCTATTCCTTTTCTCCACTATCCCTGAACTTTGAGAATGATAGGGAATGTGAAATTTCCACTCTATTTGAAGTGCTTTCACTAAAGCTTGTGTGATTTTTTTTGCTGTAAAGGCAGTGCCTTTGTCGCTATCTATCTGCAGCGGGCATCCCCATCTAGGGATGATTTCTTGTGTTAGTATGCGTGCAACTGTTTTAGCATCTGTGATATAAAAGTCTTTGCTCAAAAGTATAGCTGTGGTGATTTTTGCTATGGTGTCCTACCCCATGATAGTGAGCAATGAACAATGGGGCGCTTGATTGTGGTATGCATGGCTTCCCCTCTTTGCAGATCAATCCTGTTATAGGATTTTTCTGCAATATTGGAAATAACCAGTCATCCAAGTCTTTTTGTGATGCTGAGCTTTGTAGTTCAGTGATCAGGTTTATCTTTCTACATTTGGCAAGCTCTTGTGAGCGCTATGAGTTCTGCAGCTTGTGCTGATTGATATGGAATGGGTCTCGCTTCTAAAATGTCATTTGGGAGGCGTACCACTGCGTAGCCTGCCTGATATGTCGAGTCATTGGGTCTACTACAAGAACCATCCACAAATACATGGTCAGAACCTGGTATTGGTACAGGGGAAATGTCAAGTCTAGGGGAGGTCTCTGACTCTATTGATGCAGAACAGTCATGATCGTCAGGAATGTCATCCTGGGGGCCCTTTAGTCCTAAAAGTGCATTTAGAATGGGTGCGGGGCCTGAGGATGCGTTTGCATATTTAATGGTGAGTGAGGGGCTTCTTAGCAACAGTACCTCATCTCCACTAAAACGCTGGGCTGACATGTTGTGTGTGTAGCCCTTTAAGTAATGCTACAACATTATGTGTGGTATGGAGAACAGTGGGTGAGCCTAGGGTGAGTGTGGTTGCCATCTCAGCTACCATTGCACAGGCCGCCAGTGCCTGAAGACAGGCAGGCATACCTTGGACCGACACCGGCATCACTTTGGAAAAGAATGCCACGGGGCGCAGCTTACCTCCATGTTTTTTTTTTGTGTCAGCACACCCGCCATGGTTTTACATTTGTCCCTTGCATATAAATGAAATGGTTGTACATAGTTTGGGAGGGTCAATGCCGGACTTTTCATCAACATACATTTAAGGCTTTCATATGCATTTAACATTTCTTGTGACCATTGTATCTGTTTAGGTTTGTCATTGAGTGTGGCTTGTCTCAAAATGTTATCATAGTAGGAACAGTCAGAAATCCACTGTCTGCAGTAGTTTATCATTCCCAGAAAAGATAGCATTTCTTTCTGAGTGGCTGGGCGGACCAGACCCAGTACAGACTGGATGCGTTGTGGTCTGACTTTCCTTTCCCCTTTTGTCAAGACAAAACCTAAATAATCAACATTCTTTTTGCACCATTGCATTTTTGTTTTTTTGACACTTTGTGCCCACATTCACAGAGCCAGTTTAACAGTGATATACCATCCTCTCGGCATGCCTCCTTTGTTGAACTACAGATAAGCAGATCATCTGCATACTGTAGCAGGACTGAACCATAGGGGGGGTGCCAGGGAGTTAATGTGGCTTGGAGCACGATGCTGTACACAACAGGGGAGTCAATATACTCCTGTGGCAGTCTGCATCATGTTAACTGCTGGCCTCAAAAGAAAATGCAAATAACAGTTGTGTCTGGGTGTCCACAGGTATGCTAAAAAATGTATTTTTCAAATCAGTTACTGAGAAGTAGGCGGCATCTACAGGGATGGCTGAGATGAGTGAGTTTACATCAGGTACAATGGGTGCAATGGGAACAATTAATTGGTTTATTGCTCTGAGGTCCTGTTGACCATATCTGAGGATTTACAGTGTCTAATTCTGGGTTTGAGTCAGAACTGTCAGTCATGAGCAAATGTGGGGAAGAAACATCAATTCCTTTTCCTGCTTCTGATGCACTGATTGTGATTTCCAGCACAGAGAGAAGATCTCTGCCTAGCAAATTCATTTGGGCAGTCAGGTATTACAGTAAATTCATGTTTTCCTATGTCATGGCCCTTTAAGGTCTGTCCCTGCCAGTCAATCTGAAATCTGGGGTTGTCTCTAGGTCTGGGTTGGCTGGGCTGCATGGGGTTACTGACCTGTCGGGGTTTGTTTGAAGGGAACGGACAGTCTCTAGCCCAATGGCTATCCCTTTCACAGTTATAGCAGCTTGTCTGCCTGTTGGGTGGGGGTCCCGCAGGAGCCCTCTGAGGTAGTCTGTCTCTAGGAGAACGGAATGGTTTATTCTGTCTCCTAGGATTGTTTTGATTTTGGAAGCGTGTGAACGGGGTATGTGATGGTGTGACAGTGTTTCTTTTAACTTCAAAACAACCTGCTGCTTCCTTTTCATACAAATGTTTTTCAAAATCCTTCACTGTATCAGAGGTCCAAGTTGAAACACTCTGCTTCACAGCGAGGATATATATATCGGCAGCAGATTATTAATGAAAGTAGAAACAAGTAAATTATCATTATGCAGAAGCGGCAGACCTGCTTCCTCGGTCCAGCACTTCTTGAATCTCCTCCAGAAATTTGTCACTGTTTCTGACACTTTCTGCTTACAATTACAGCTATGGGGAGAGATGAGCGTGCTTTAAACACTTCATTCATATGTGCAGCAAGTTGATCCCACATAGCATCTATGCCTTCTTGGGTAAAGCTGCGTCCTTTGCATGCTTTCTTTAAATATGTTATGCATCCTATTGGTGTTATCATTGGTTTGGGACGATTTTTAATTATCCTATCCACCCCGCTAAATTGTCTACCCAAGGGTTAATAAAATAGTAATTTGTGGGGGAGACACGGGCAAAATATTCTTTACATGTCTCTCCTGGTAAAAGCGGGGAATATTCTGTTTCTTTACTCTAATATAATCCCATAATATAACAGTATGTCAGTCAATATAGTCACAATAATATCTGTCACAAGTCAAGTCGCAATTGTACTTAAAATCACTTTAAACAAAATGACATTCAGTAGCCAAATCACTTTGCAAATCTACTTAGAATCGCTCTTAAACAACAATAACACTCAGTGGCGTACACTTACCACCCGTTCACTGAGTATCCTTAATACAAAACATACAGTAAGGCAGACAGAACACTTCAGCGTACGTGCACTTACCACCTGTCTACTGAGTGTTTTAAACAAATACACAGTTGCAACATTAACAGACAAACATGTACATACATATATTTAGGCGATCAAATCGAGGAGGCTTTCTCTGTGAACCCCTGGTTCAATTGCGGTATCCCGGATACCTGTTTCGTAATCTCAAATCCCGGACTTGAATTACCTTTACGTGGACCCCTGGTCCTTTTTTATGACGTGGACCCCTGGTCCTTGTATCCCTGATACATTTTATGGCGTCATAAATTTCCTTACATACAATTACGTAATATTAAGTCCCGGACTTAAATATTACCTTGTCACGTGTTCCCGGAACACGGAGTGAGTTCAGATTCTCAGATTCAGCAGGTGGCCGCAATCCCGTGGAGGGGACGGCCGGCTGAATCCCAGACGAAGCCCCCAAATTGTAAGGATAAATGTGTAGCCCCTCGACCTGATGGCCCCTTAGGTACCCGTGAGAATGTATCTTAAAACTACACACCAAACACACGGTGGCGAGTTAAGAAACGCTCTGTTTAATATCACAAAAGCAGCTAGTTAAAAGCAGAATACATGGGAGTATACAAAATGTACGTGTTACATCCTGATTGGTCTGTTAACAGTTGGAAATGAGTAGCAAAGGGGGGGGTTTCTATTATACAGGAGTTTATGCATGAACACACTGCATACCAATTCCAAGAGGGGGAGGGTGGGGAGTAGAAGCTCAGTATGAGGTGATAAGGCACGCTCAGGCTTATTATCTGTAACCTTGTAATGTAGCCATGGAAAAACAGTCTAACCATAATGAGAACAGTTCTACGTGCAAATTCTTATATGCTACATGGGTTCCAAATTTTAACCCTTCACCAGCCACCTCATGTCCTGTCCATCCCCGCCATGCTCACGTACTGCATAACCTAGTACCGAGGCCGCTCTCCCTACCTGCCGCCTCATGTCCTGCCCATGCCCGCCATGCTCACTTCCTGCATAACCTAGTACCGAGGCCGCTCTCCCTACCTGCCGCCTCATGTCCTGCCCATCCCCGCCACGCTCACTTCCTGCATAACCTAGTACAGAGGCCGCTCTCCCTACCTGCCGCCTCATGTCCTGGCCATCCCCGCCATGCTCACTTCCTGCATAACCTAGTACCGGGGCTGCTCTCCCTACCTGCCGCCTTATGTCCTGGCCATCCCCGCCACGCTCACTTCCTGCATAACCTAGTACCAAGGCCGCTCTCCCTACCTGCCGCCTCATGTCCTGGCCATCCCCGCCACGCTCACTTCCTGTATAACCTAGTACCGAGGTTGCTCTCCCTATCTGCCGCCTCATGTCCTGGCCATCCCCGCCACGCTCACTTCCTGTATAACCTAGTACCGAGGCTGCTCTCCCTACCTGACACCTCATGTCCCGGCCATCCCCGCCACGCTCACTTCCTGTATAACCTAGTACCAAGGCTGCTCTCCCTACCTGCCACCTCATGTCCCGGCCATCCTCGCCACGCTCACTTTCTGCATAACCTAGTACCAAGGCCGCTCTCCCTACCTGCCACCTCATGTCCTGTCCATCCCCGCCATGCTCACGTACTGCATAACCTAGTACCGGGGCCGCTCTCCCTACCTGCCGCCTCATGTCCTGGCCATCCCCGCCATGCTCACTTACTGCATAACCTAGTACCAAGGCCGCTCTCCCTTCCTGCCGCCTCATGTCCTGACCATCCCCGCCATGCTCACTTCCTCCATTACCTAGTACCGAGGCAGCTCTCCCTACCTGCCGCCTCATGTCCTGGCCATCCTTACGCTGCTCACTTCCTGTATAACCTAGTACCAAGGCCACTCTCCATACCTGCTGCCTCATGTCCTGGCCATCCCCACCATGCTCACTTCCTCCATAACCTAGTACTGAGGCCCCTCTCCTTACCTGCTGCCTCATGACCTTCCCATCCCCGCCATGCTCACTTCCTGCATAACCTAGTACAGAGGCCGATCTCCCTATCTGCCGCCTCATGTCCTGGCCATCCCCACCATGCTCACTTCCTGCATAACCTAGTACCGAGGCCACTCTCCCTACCTGCCGCCTCATGTCCTGGCCATCCCCACCATGCTCACTTACTGCATAACCTAGTACCGAGGCTGCTCTCCCTACCTGCCGCCTCATGTCCTAGCCATCCCCACCATGCTCACTTACTGCATAACCTAATACCGAGGCCGCTCTCCCTACCTGCCGCCTCATGTCCTGGCCATCCCCGCCATGCCACCTTCCTGTATAACCTAGTACCGAGGCCGCTCTCCCCACCTGCCACCTAATGTCCTGACCATCCCCGACATGCTCACTTCCTGCATAACCTAGTACCGAGGCCGCTCTCCCTACCTGCCGCCTCATGTCCCGGCCATCCCCGCCATGCTCACTTCCTGCATAACCTAGTACCGAGGCCGCTCTCCCTACCTGCCACCTCATGTCCTGGCCATCCCTGTCATGCTCACTTCCTGCATAACCTAGTACCGAGGCCGCTCTCCCTACCTGCCGCCTCATGTCCTGACCATCCCCGCCATGCTCACTTCCTGCATAACCTAGTACCGAGGCCGCTCTCCCTACCTGCCGCCTCATGTCCTGGCCATCCCCGCAACGCTCACTTCCTGTATAACCTAGTACCAAGGCCGCTCTCCCTACCTGCCACCTCATGTCCCGGCCATCCCCGCCACGCTCACTTCCTGTATAACCTAGTACCGAGGCTGCTCTCCCTACCTGCCACCTCATGTCCCGGCCATCCTCGCCACGCTCACTTCCTGCATAACCTAGTACCAAGGCCGCTTTCCCTACCTGCCACCTCATGTCCTGGCCATCCCCGCCATGCTCACTTACTGCATAACCTAGTACCAAGGCCGCTCTCCCTACCTGCCGCCTCATGTCCTGACCATCCCCGCCATGCTCACTTCCTCCATTACCTAGTACCGAGGCAGCTCTGCCTACCTGCCGCCTCATGTCCCGGCCATCCTTACGCTGCTCACTTCCTGTATAACCTAGTACCAAGGCCACTCTCCATACCTGCTGCCTTATGTCCTGGCCATCCCCACCATGCTCACCTCCTGCATAACCTAGTACCGAGGCCGCTCTCCCTACCTGCCACCTCATGTCCTGGCCATCCCCACCATGCTCACTTCCTCCATAACCTAGTACTGAGGCCCCTCTCCTTACCTGCTGCCTCATGACCTGCCCATCCCCGCCATGCTCACTTCCTGCATAACCTAGTACAGAGGCCGATCTCCCTATCTGCCGCCTCATGTCCTGGCCATCCCCACCATGCTCACTTCCTGCATAACCTAGTACCGAGGCCACTCTCCCCACCTGCCGCCTCATGTCCTGGCCATCCCCACCATGCTCACTTCCTGCATAACCTAGTACCGAGGCTGCTCTCCCTACCTGCCGCCTCATGTCCTGGCCATCCCCACCATGCTCACTTACTGCATAACCTAATACCGAGGCCGCTCTCCCTACCTGCGGCCTCATGTCCTGGCCATCCCCGCCATGCCACCTTCCTGTATAACCTAGTACCGAGGCCACTCTCCCCACCTGCCACCTAATGTCCTGACCATCCCCGACATGCTCACTTCCTGCATAACCTAGTACCGAGGCCGCTCTCCCTACCTGCCGCCTCATGTCCCGGCCATCCCCGCCATGCTCACTTCCTGCATAACCTAGTACCGAGGCCGCTCTCCCTACCTGCCGCCTCATGTCCTGGCCATCCCTGTCATGCTCACTTCCTGCATAACCTAGTACCGAGGCCGCTCTCCCTACCTGCCGCCTCATGTCCTGACCATCCCCGCCATGCTCACTTCCTGCATAACCTAGTACCGAGGCCGCTCTCCCTACCTGCCGCCTCACGTCCTGGCCATCCCTGCCATGCTCACTTACTGCATAACCTAGTACCGAGGCCGCTCTCCCTACCTGCCGCCTCATGTCCTGGCCATCCCTGTCATGCTCACTTCCTGCATAACCTAGTACCGAGGCCGCTCTCCCTACCTGCCGCCTCATGTCCTGACCATCCCCGCCATGCTCACTTCCTGCATAACCTAGTACCGAGGCCGCTCTCCCTACCTGCCGCCTCACGTCCTGGCCATCCCCACCATGCTCACTTACTGCATAACCTAGTACCGAGGCCGCTCTCCCTACCTGCTGCCTCATGTCCTGGCCATCCCCGCCATGCTCACTTACTGCATAACCTAGTACCGAGGCCGCTCTCCCTTCCTGCCACCTCATGTCCCGGCCATCCCCGCCATGCTCACTTCCTGCAAAACCTAGTACCGAGGCCGCTCTCCCTACCTGCCGCCTCATGTCCCGGCCATCCCCGCCATGCTCACTTCCTGCATAACCTAGTCACCATGCTCACTTACTGCATAACCTAGTACCGAGGCCGCTCTCCCTACCTGCCACCTCATGTCCTGGCCATCCCCGCCATGCTCACTTCCTGCATAACCTAGTACCGAAGCAGCTCTTCCTGCCTGCCGCCTCATGTCCTGCCCATCCCGCCATGCTCACTTCCTGCATAACCTAGTACCGAGGCTGCTCTCCCTACCTGCCGCCTCATGTCCTGCCCATCCCCGCCATGCTCACTTCCTGCATAACCTAGTACCGAGGCCGCTCTCCCTACCTGCCGCTAATGTCCCGGCCGTCCCCGCCACGCTCACTTCCTGCATAACCTAGTACAGAGGCCGCTCTCCCTACCTGCCGCCTCATGTCCTGGCCATCCCCGCCATGCTCACTTCCTGCTTAACCTAGTACAGAGGCCGCTCTCCCTACCTGCCGCCTCATGTCCCGGCCATCCTTACGCTGCTCACTTCCTGCATTACCTAGTACCGAGGCCGTTCTCCCTACCTGCCGCCTCATGTCCTGGCCATCCCTGCCACGCTCACTTCCTGCATAACCTAGTACCGGGGCAGCTCTCCCTACCTGCCGCCTTATGTCCTGGCCATCCCCGCCACGCTCACTTCCTACATAACCTAGTACCGAGGCCGCTCTCCCTACCTGCCGCCTCATGTCCTGGCCATCCCCGCCATGCTCACTTACTGCATAACCTAGTACCGAGGCCACTCTCCCTACCTGCCACCTCATGTCCTGGCCATCCCCACCATGCTCACTTCCTGCATCACCTAGTACCGAAGCCGCTCTCTCCCTACCTGCCGCCTCATGTCCTGCCCATCCCGCTATGCTCACTTCCTGCATAACCTAGTACTGAGGCCGCTCTCCCCACCTGCCACCTCATGTCCTGCCCATCCCCGCCACGCTCACTTACTGCATAACCTTTACCGAGGCCGCTCTCCCTACCTGCCGCCTCATGTCCTGGCCATCCCCGCCACGCTCACTTCCTGCATAGCCTAGTACAGAGGCCGTTCTCCCTACCTGCCGCCTCATGTCCTGCCCATCCCTGCCACGCTCACTTCCTGCATAACCTAGTACCGAGGCCGCTCTCCCTACCTGCCTTATGTCCTGGCCATCCCCACCACGCTCACTTACTGCATAACCTAGTACCGAGGCCGCTCTCCCTACCTGCCGCCTCATGTCCTGGCCATCCCCGCCATGCTCACTTCCTGCATAACCTAGTACCGAGGCCGCTCTCTCTACCTGCCGCCTCATGTCCCGGCCATCCCCGCCACGCTCACTTCCTGCATAACCTAGTACAGAGGCCGCTCTCCCTACCTGCCGCCTCATGTCCTGGCCATCCCCGCTATGCTCACTTCCTGCATAACCTAGTACAGAGGCCGCTCTCCCTACCTGCCGCCTCATGTCCTGGCCATCCCCGCTATGCTCACTTCCTGCATAACCTAGTACAGAGGCCGCTCTCCTTACCTGCTGCCTCATGTCCCGGCCATCCCTACGCTGCTCACTTCCTGCATTACCTAGTACCGAGGCCGTTCTCCCTACCTGCCGCCTCATGTCCTGGCCATCCCTGCCACGCTCACTTCCTGCATAACCTAGTACCGGGGCTGCTCTCCCTACCTGCTGCCTTATGTCCTGGCCATCCCCACCACGCTCACTTCCTGCATAACCTAGTACCGAGGCCACTCTCCCTACCTGCCGCCTCATGTCCTGGCCATCCCCGCCACGCTCACTTCCTGTATAACCTAGTACCGAGGCTGCTCTCCCTACCTGCCACCTCATGTCCCGGCCATCCCCGCCACGCTCACTTCCTGTATAACCTAGTACCGAGGCCGCTCTCCCTACCTGCCACCTCATGTCCCGGCCATCCTCGCCACGCTCACTTCCTGCATAACCTAGTACCGAGGCCGCTCTCCCTACCTGCCACCTCATGTCCTGGCTATCCCCGCCATGCTCACGTACTGCATAACCTAGTACCGGGGCCGCTCTCCCTACCTGCCGCCTCATGTCCTGGCCATTCCAGCCATGCTCACTTACTGCATAACCTAGTACTGAAGCCACTCTCCCTACCTGCCGCCTCATGTCCTGACCATCCCCGCCATGCTCACTTCCTGCATAACCTAGTACAGAGGCCGCTCTCCCTACCTGCCGCCTCATGTCCCAGCCATCCCCACCATGATCACTTCCTCCATTACCTAGTACCGAGGCAGCTCTGCCTACCTGCCGCCTCATGTCCCAGCCATCCTTACACTGCTCACTTCCTGTATAACCTAGTACCAAGGCCACTCTCCCCACCTGCCGCCTCTTGTCCCAGCCATCCCCACCATGCTCACTTACTGCATAACCTAGTACCGAGGCCGCTCTCCCTACCTGCCGCCTCATGTCCTGGCCATCCCCACCATGCTCACTTACTGTATAACCTAGTACCGAGGCCGCTCTCCCTACCTGCCGCCTCATGTCCTGGCCATCCCCACCATGCTCACCTCCTGCATAACCTAGTACCGAGGCCGCTCTCCCTACCTGCCACCTCATGTCCTGGCCATCCCCACCATGCTTACTTCCTGCATAACCTAGTACTGAGGCCGCTCTCCCTACCTGCCACCTCATGACCTGCCCATCCCCACCATGCTCACTTCCTGCATAACCTAGTACCGAGGCCGCTCTCCCTACCTGCTGCCTCATGTCCCGGCCATCCCCGCCATGCTCACTTCCTGCATAACCTAGTACCGAGGCCGCTCTCCCTACCTGCCGCCTCATGTCTTGGCCATCCCCACCATGCTCACTTCCTGCATAACCTAGTACAGAGGCCGCTCTCCCTACCTGCCGCCTCATGTCCTGGTCATCCCCACCATGCTCACTTCCTGCATAACCTAGTACCGAGGCCACTCTCCCCACCTGCCGCCTCTTGTCCCGGCCATCCTCGCCATGCTCACTTACTGCTTAACTAGTACCGAGGCCGCTCTCCCTACCTGCTGCCTCATGTCCTGGCCATCCCCACCATGCTCACTTACTGCTTAACTAGTACCGAGGCCGCTCTCCCTACCTGCCGCCTCATGTTCCTGCATAACCTAGTACCGTTTCTTTCGTGCAGCAGTCAAGTTTTTTGGGACTGTCCCTCTGTTCCACTCACGAGCAGCAGTGTCCAGCACATCATCTATCACTAATCTTACAGAGGGCTGGGCAAACCCTCATAGTAACTGAAAACGGGAGGCGGAGCTCTCAGAAATGTCATTTCCACTTTTGAAACGGTCACAGCCTTTTTCTTCACAGGGCAGGAGTCCCGAGTCCCACAAGAGGGGTATATACACAGTCTACCAATCAGTGCATCCTATTATCTGCTGTCTGTGCCATCTGCTAGATATGATCATCATGGATATCGAACTGCAGGTAGCAAGAATACTATTTGGTGCGCCACACAGACACCATTGAATTTATCCAGTCCGGGACCAATTATAACTATGCCACTGGCTGCCTACTCTCCTGGGTACCGGGAACATCTCCCCCAAGTTTATGGGTTTCCCATAAATTCGGAGGGAGTAGGCGAGAATGTGCCTACCTAATTTTTAAATATTTAAATCCTGTTTCCAGAAATCAGGCCACTTCCTCATTATTTCCTCCTTTGTGTGTGTTCAGTGACATTTCTCGAATTTGCATCACTCTGGAAACTTTGCATAACCTAGCATCTACAGCATATATAGTTGAAAGTTGCCTACCCTCCGGCATCTTGCAGGAGATTTCTATTTCTGTATCCCAAAGTCCCTGCTGACAACTCTCATTCTCCCCTGGCAGGAGAAACAGCAATGGTACAGGGGGACACATAATCACACATTGTCTTCTTATCAATTCTGATTGTGTGCAATGACCCATAGGGGGAAATTTACCAATATGAAAAACCTAGTTTTTCGTATTGGTTGTTTCCCTACGACTGCATACGACTGTTTAAGTCGTATGCAAAGTCGTGTTCCGGAGGGGGATTTACAAAGCAGTCAGATACGACTGCTTTGTAACCCTCCGATGGTGTAATGATTCGTATTAGCGGCCGTATATACGGCTGCTAATACGAATTATTTCTAGCAGTCTGCACGGATCAAGTCAGATCCGTGCAGGCTGCGGTGTGTAAAAAAAATAGAAAAATAAATAAATTAAAAAAAAAAACGGCGTGGGGTCCCCCCCACAGCCATAACCAGCACCAGGCTGAAGGAGCCGGGGCCGGTAATTAAAAATCAGGGAACCCGACAAATAGGGGTTCCCCGATTTTTAACAACCAGCCCCAGGCTCCAGGTCCGGGGCTGGTTCCCAAAATACGGGGGACAAAATGAGTAGGGGTCCCCCGTATTTTAAGAACCAGCCCCAGGCACAACCAGCCGGCAGGGTAATGTCACAGCCGGGGGACACTTATAATATAAGGTCCCGCGGCCAAAACATTCTCCCTACCGACCAGTCAGCCTGGCCAGGGGCCCTGGGGGAGTGGGGACCCCCCCAATAAAGGGGTCCCCCCCCTCCAGGACTTACCTGACCAGGCTGAAGCCTGGTGCTGTCCCCGATGCCCCTGGGCGGTGGGCATCGGGCTGATTATGTTGTAAAAAATAGATAAACCATTGTTTTTTACTGTGGCACTACAAGTGCCAGCAAGCCTCCCCAGCAAGCTGGGACTTGGAGAACCACAAGTCCCAGCCTGCTGGGCATTAAAGGGCCCGCTGGCACTTGTAGTTCTACAGTTAAAAAAATAGTGCACAAAACACACTGATACACTTTTAAAATAAAACTTTATTACACACAAAGCCCACACATACTAATACTTACCTATCTTCTCTCCGTAGGTAGCCCTGATGTCCTGTGTCGGCGTCTTCTGGTCCTGTGTCGTCTTCTTCCTCCATGTCGACCGTCGCTGTCGCCGTCCGGATCCGACGAAATCCATTTGGGAAGCTGTGGAAGAAAACCATACTCACCTGTCCCAGCGCGACGTAGTCCAGGTAAGTGTCTTTGCAAAAAAATAAACCGAACACCCCGAAACCAAACCGGACTGACGGAGATGCACGGTGTTTACATCGTGCGGCTCCGCCTCCCGAATGCCGCTATTGGCCGCCTTGCGGCCTAGCGGCCAATCAGGAGCCGCTAGGCCGCAAGGCGGCCAATAGCGGCATTCGGGAGGCGGAGCCGCACGATGTAAACAAACACACGTGCGTCTCCGTCAGTCCGGTCTGGTTTCGGGGTGTTCGGTTTATTTTTTTGCAAAGACCCTTACCTGGACTACGTCGCGCTGGGACAGGTGAGTATGGTTTCCTTCCACAGCTTCCCAAATGGATTTCGTCGGATCCGGACGGCGACAGCGACGGTCGACATGGAGGAAGAAGACGACACAGGACCAGAAGACGCCGACACAGGACATCAGGGCTACCTACGGAGAGAAGATAGGTAAGTATTAGTATGTGTGGGCTTTGTGTGTAATAAAGTTTTATTTTAAAAGTGTATCAGTGTGTTTTGTGCACTATTTTTTTAACTGTAGAACTACAAGTGCCAGCGGGCCCTTTAATGCCCAGCAGGCTGGGACTTGTGGTTCTCCAAGTCCCAGCTTGCTGGGGAGGCTTGCTGGCACTTGTAGTGCCACAGTAAAAAACAATGGTTTATCTATTTTTTACAACATAATCAGCCCGATGCCCACCGCCCAGGGGCATCGGGGACAGCACCAGGCTTCAGCCTGGTCAGGTAAGTCCTGGAGGGGGGGGACCCCTTTATTGGGGGGGTCCCCACTCCCCCAGGGCCCCTGGCCAGGCTGACTGGTCGGTAGGGAGAATGTTTTGGCCGCGGGACCTTATATTATAAGTGTCCCCCGGCTGTGACATTACCCTGCCGGCTGGTTGTGCCTGGGGCTGGTTCTTAAAATAGGGGGGACCCCTACTCATTTTGTCCCCCGTATTTTGGGAACCAGCCCCGGACCTGGAGCCTGGGGCTGGTTGTTAAAAATCGGGGAACCCCTATTTGTCGGGTTCCCTGATTTTTAATTACCGGCCCCGGCTCCTTCAGCCTGGTGCTGGTTTCGGCTGTGGGGGGGACCCCACGCCGGTTTTTTTTTTTATTTATTTATTTTTCTATTTTTTTACACTAAAGCCTGCACGGATCTGACTGATCCGTGCAGGCTAAAACGCAAATAGAACAGGAAAATGGTGTTCTATTTTCCTGTCGTATTTGCGTGGGTGTTTCACACCACTAAGCAGCCGTATTGTCAGTACGGCTGCTTAGTAAATCAGAAACCACCATTCTTTTGAATGGTGATTTCTGTCGTATCCTATCGATGGTGTAGGGCATTTGTATTTGTAACTACAAATACGAATGTTCCATCTTTAGGACTACGAATTGTTGTATTTTTGGGATTGTAAATCCCGAAAATACAAATTCGTGAAAAAAAGGTGTATTTCTCCCTACGAATACACCTTTTTTCTCCGAATCCATTTTGGTAAATTTTCCCCATAGTGTCTGCTGCTGCGAGTGAGTCATGACTGAGGGTAAAAAAAATTATTAGTAATCTTAAGTTAAACACATGTGTTTTATCAGTGTATTAGGCATCTATACAGGGTTTGCTGCACTCGGCTCTGCCCCCTCTGACCTTTTTTTTAAGAATGGACGCACCTCTCATGTGGCAGGTTCTGCTTCCTGTCCTTCAAAAGTTGGTGTCCCCGGCTGTGGCAGCAGTGAGCCAGTGTTAGGTTCTGAAAACTGGGTGTCACGTTTCGTGAAGCACCAGCTGGAGTGTAACGGAGGCTGGGTGCTTTGATGTAGGGCTGTTGCATGAAAGACAAAAGGGAGTGAAGCAATCGGATAAAATAAAACCTTATTTAATAAAGATACTGCGGTACAGGAGATGAGTGATGACACAATGATAAACTGTAGGTTCTGATAAATAGTAAAGTCAATAATATACAATGCTTATTGAAGAACTTTGGAGATGATTGATAAATTGAGTAATTGAATAACTGCAATATTGGATGATTGAAAGAAGGATTGGATGATTGGTTGAATAATTGGATGATTGGATGAAGGATTGGAAGATTGGTTGAAGGATTGGAAGATTGGTTGAAGGATTGGAAAATTGGTTGAAGTCCAGAGAATCTGTGCTGAGTATGATCCTAGCTGCAGGACCAGGGATGACCACAGAGAATAACCATCAGGAATGAGGGAGAAGATATTACCCCTTTGGGGGGTTAACCTTGTCCTATCCGTATAGGCGGCAGCGGGTTCCGTGATGATATGGTAGCAGTGAACGATCATCAGGAGATAGGAGAAGATTTCACCAGAAGCGGCAAGTCAGTATTTGAAGGGTGAGCTGCAAGATGATTGGCCGCATCTGTGACCACACTGAATGAGCCGTGCAGCATAGGCTGAAGGATCCCAAAAGATGTCCGCCGCCAGATGCGGCGACAGAAACCAGCCGGCAGTGTTTGTGCGTGGAGGCGCTGTAGCCGGCCTGTCCAGCCAGAGGCCTGACCTGACGCAGACCCATCATGGCGTCTCATACCTCACGCCACCCAGACCCCGCATGGCATGAGACTGCACGCCACCACTGTCACCTGATGGTGACAAGGCGACGGAACCCAGACAGCCAGCATGGGAATCAGCAGTGGAGGCGAGCGCCAGGGCAGGAGTTAACCTGTCAGAGGTCTGTGGGCTTGGGACAGCACAGAGAGCTAGGGTAGCTGACCTGGTGGTCGTGACACTGGGGGTCTCAGGTAAGGGCAGTTCATAAAGCACTTGCACTGTGGACACAGGTAGGTGAGGGAGTTGACGAGACTCTGATCAGAGGAGCGGAGTCTAACACCACCAACAGTTTTCACCAGAGACCCCGCAAGGAAGTTCGGACTCCGCTGCGTTCAGTGGCGAGGTCGCGGCCCTCTGACAGAGTTCTCACAAATAACAGTCCAATCACAGGACATGGCTAGTGATGAGTGCTTGTGTACTTGAGACGGTGGTACTTGGGAATTGGACCGGATGATCTAGGAACTGCTGATGGTTTGAATGATTGAATTTCGTTGGCCTGGGAGACGGAGAGATGTCGATGGCCTGGGAGCTGTAGCGATTGTCTGTGGCCTGGGAGCTGGAGGGATTGTCGACAGCCTGGGAGCCGAGAGGGTTGTCGACGGCCTGGGAGACAACACCGAATGTGGACTGCCTGGGAGCCGACACAGAATGTTGACAGGTGAGGCTTTAGAGTCGTCGCCTGTGTCAACTAGGAAGTGGATGATGGTAATGACTTTGGGAGCCAATAGCAATCTCTGCTGAGGGATGCTGGAATGTTTGGACCTCTTCCCTTGGGAGCTTCGATGTTAAACAGCTTGAAAGGTAACCTGGCAGGTGAACTGTAACCAGGGAGCTATAGTAGCAGCAGATTACACAGGAACTCTGGAACAGGAAGCTGGAGCCTAATGCTGGGTACACACCAGGACGACTAGGGCCCGATCCCCACAATCTAGATCCAATTCCGACCAATTGGATGTAGATTGTGTGCTGATTGGGCCCTTTTCTGACCTGCTGTGGACCGATACCGATCTGATGCGCGGTCCTGCGGGTCGGTCGGTCGTTATTGAGATCCTACCTGCTGCAGGTAGGATCTCAATGACGACCATACAGCCGGGTGCGGGTCGCCATCGGATCGGACACGCTCATGGTGCACATCGTGAGCGGGTCGGGCCCCCCCGCGTCACCGTGAGCGGGTCGGACGAGACACTGACGACCCGCTCACGATGTGCATCGTGAGCGGGTCGTCCTGGTGTGTACCCTACATTAGAACAGTGATACTGATTTCTGAAAGGGATCAGATAAGTTGTCCAAGGCGAGGAGGATGGGCCAGAGGCCTTACCTATATCCCTCCTGCCTGTCTGTGATTGGCTGCAAGTCGCACCATCAATCAACACCAGGAAGTACCTGTTCACACCTTGATCACATAGGTCAGTGCACAGGTCAAAGTATCAAGGTCACAGGAAAATCATTGGGAGATTCAGTCATGTGACTACAGATGTCATGGTGGCACCCATGCAGCGTGGGACCAGCTTGATTTGTGCTGAGTCCCATTCAGCGTGGGACTCTGCACAAATTACATGTGTTGGACATCCCATCTGTCCTGATGCGCGGTTGGGTTGGACCCCACAGATTGAACCTGCTGCAAATTCAATCTGTCGGATTGCAATATATTTATAAAAATGGCACATCAATTGCCAGATCGTAAGTGAGCCTCCTGGGGACCCTTCTGCCTCCAGTCCTTGAACATGGGCAGTGCGTGCGATCAGGCCCTACAAGCGGTATTCCTGTGTTGGATATCTATTGGAGTGCACAATGATTATAGCACTGTCCTCTTTATGGCGTCCATTTATCAAGGATCTGATTTACAATGTGATCTGCCCCGGTGGCAGTGCAGTCTGTAGTCCACTGGATATTGTTATTTCAGAATGGTGGAAGCCCAGGGATGTGAAGTGCTGCTTCCTGATTTTGATACATCGGGCAGCTTTGTATCCCCCATAGAAACCTACGGGGGAAGCGGCCAGCTGCGGTGCAGGAGGGATCGGAGGTTCCTGCTGTGGTCCCTCCTGATACATTCCAGTGATACTTAATATTTGCAGCTAATCCCCAAAAACAGATTTTGCCACAAATATTGAATGACCTTTTCTGTTTTGTGATGATCTGGAACACACTCTGTGGAACGACATGTTCTGCATTTCTATATATGTAGCATTTTAGGAGTTGTGATAGAAAGGTATACCTATAAATCGTGATATAACATGAGTGCCTATACACCTCTGCCTGGGTGTGTCCCAGTCCGACCTTTCACCTGGCTGTGTCACAGTCCGACCTTTCACCTGGGTGCTGTGCGCTGTTATTGTCATTATGTGTACATAGAGATAGGCTGGAAGATAAGGCTATACGTTTGTACATGTGTCATGTTTCCGCCTCTCTGTATAGGAGCTAGGGTGCCCGACACTCTTCCAGCATTGTGCAATGCCGCTAGGAAAATATCATATACAGTATTATGATCCCGATTCAGGCCTGCTGGCCGGGCTGCGAGTGTTCAGGGAAATAATTCAGCATGGAATGATTTATTCCTTTGCTCCCAGCGCTGAGTGAGCTAGAACGCAGTCGGCGCTGAGAAGGAGGCTGTTGATGATGTCAGAGACGTGAGACGTCTTGGTTTCCTCCCAGAAAATGCCGGCGCTACGCCCACAAACGCCCGTAGGGTGTCAATCACCCTGCAACCATTGGCGCGTGCGGTCGTTTGGTAATCGCAAAGGCTGCGAATGGCTGTGTCCCATCATTCTCATCAACTGTGTAATACCGTCGTAACTGCAACACCTAATGCCTGCGCCAAATGGCCCCATCCTGTAACTCACTCAGGAACTGATTCCTTTGCTTGGAGCGGATTCGCTAAGGTACCTTGTCGCATGAGCACTGTGGCTGCCACACATGTGCAGTCTACCAATAATCGCTCAACTGTAACACCATCGACGTTGCGCTAACTCATCGCTCCGGGCAGTTATGGCAGAACCCATGGGTTCATGGGGCAGATTTATAAAGCCTGGAGAAGTGGACCAACCACCAACCATTTAGCTTCTAACTGTCATATTTCAACCCCAGCATGTGACTAGGCAACTTGGGTGCGGACTGGCTGGTGCGCATTATAAATCTGCCCCAATGTGGTGTGGTCTGCAGCAGTAGTCACTAGATTATTGGTACACTTCCCCAGGCAGCCCATGTACTATGGGCCTGATTCTAGTTTGCTCCATAAGCTGCGAGGATCTGAGACACCACCCTGCCAAATACATGCCCCCCTCAGCTGCCAAATCCCTGCGTTAATATGTAACGAAGACACACCCCCAAGCAGGGGAAATCAGTCTATGATGCCCTGGCAGACATCGTCTCTCCCGCATACCCACATACCCTGTCCCCCGCCCGACACATGTCGTCAGCGTTTTACCATGCACATAGGCAGAGCCCCAAACATTGGCACTGGATACAATTTGACCCGTTCAGAATTATTCAGAATGAGGGCCTTACGACCTTATTCTGGTTCACTCGCAAAGGCAAATTCCTTCTCAAATGGACAAAACCATGTGCACTGCAGGTGGGGCAGATGTAACTTGTGCAGAGAGAATTAGATTTGGGTGGGGATTTACTTCAAAGTGAGATCTATATTGCAGTGTAAAAATAAGCCAGTATTTACCCTGCACAGAAACAAAATAACTCACCCAAATCTAATTCTCTCTGCACAAGTAACATCTGCCCCCCTGCAGTGCACATGGTTTTGTCCATTTGAGAAAGAAATTTCCTTTGCAAGTGAACCAGAATAACCCCCTATGTACATTACATTGATGGTCCTCACCTATTACCCTATGGATTACCCTATGGACAGACACAGCCCATGTACTACCTGCATTACGGTAATGTCCTCACCTATCACCCTATGGACACATACAGCCCATGTACTATGTGCATTACAGTAATGGTCCTCACCTATCACCCTATCGACACATCCAGCCTATGTACTACGTGTATTACAGTAATGGTCCTCACCTATCACCCTATGGATATATACTGCCCATGTACTATGTGCATTACAGTAATGGTCCTCACCTATCACCCTATGGACTCATACTGCCCATGTACTATGTGCATTACAGTAATGGTCCTCACCTATTACCCTATGGACTCATCCAGCCCATGTACTATGTGCATTACAGTAATGGTCCTCACCTATTACCCTATGGATATATACTGCCCATGTACTATGTGAATTACAGTAATGGTCCTCACCTATCACCCTATGGACACATACAGCCCATGTACTATGTGCATTACAGTAATGGTCCTCACCTATTACCCTATGGACACATACAGCCCATGTACTATGTGCATTACAGTAATGGTCCTCACCTATTACCCTATGGACACATACAGCCCATGTACTATGTGCATTACAGTAATGGTCCTCACCTATTACCCTATGGCAGGGGTTCCCAATCTTTTTTGATTCAGGGCACCCTAGAGAATCAGAATTTTTTTCACGGCACCCCTAGGTCCAGAAAAAAATATTTAGATTGGGTTTATATGCGATTCTTAGTGGCAGTTATGTGGTAAAGGGCAGGATTTGTTTCTGTTTGTACACATTCTATCATTGGCAGCCACCAGCACTGATTTTGCTCATAAATAATTAACCATTAATAATTTGAGTTGGTCCTGCACCACCAAGCCGCGGCACCCCTGCATGTGTCCTGAGGCACCCCAGGGAGCCACGGCACACAGTTTGGGAACCACTGCCCTATGGACTCATACAGCCCATGTACTATGTGTATTACAGTAATGGTCCTCACCTATCACCCTATGGACACATACAGCCCATGTACTATGTGCATTACAGTAATGGTCCTCACCTATTACCCTATGGACTCATTCAGCCCATGTACTATGTGCATTACAGTAATGGTCCTCACCTATCACCCTATGGACTCATACAGCCCATGTACTATGTGCATTACAGTAATGGTCCTCACCTATTACCCTATGGACTCATTCAGCCCATGTACTATGTGCATTACAGTAATGGTCCTCACCTATTACCCTATGGACTCATCCAGCCCATGTACTATGTGCATTACAGTAATGGTCCTCACCAGTGTTCCCTCTAAGCTGTGCGCACGTGCGCGCGCACACACCTTGACAAGCGTGCGCACAAACATTACAACTGAGCGCACAAAGCAGCAGTGGTCCCCTTTTTGCAGTTGTGGTCTCAATTAATGTGTTTCACCCATTAGCTACATTGTGTGCTGTGTTTTGAATGTTTAAATGTTCAATATCATTTTGAAGTAAAGTTAACACAAATGCTGAACGTCATTTTCCAGTTATATATAAGTGATGCACAAAAATGTAAATTTTATTCCAAAGTTGCACAGCCAAAATCTTTAGCCGCACACAGCCTTCGTAAAATTAGAGGGAACATTGGTCCTCACCTATCTCCCTATGGACTCATCCAGCCCATGTACTATGTGCATTACATTAATGGTCCTCACCTATTACCCTGTGGACTCATCCAGCCCATGTACTATGTGCATTACAGTAATGGTCCTCACCTATCACCCTATGGACTCATCCAGCCCATGTACTATGTTCATTACAGTAATGTCCTCACCTATCACCCTATGGACTCATACAGCCCATGTACTATGTGCATTACAGTAATGGTCCTCACCTATTACCCTATGGACTCATCCAGCCCATGTACTATGTGCATTACAGTAATGGTCCTCACCTATTACCCTATGGACTCATCCAGCCCATGTACTATGTGCATTACAGTAATGGTCCTCACCTATCACCCTATGGACTCATCCAGCCCATGTACTATGTTCATTACAGTAATGTCCTCCCCTATCACCCTATGGACTCATCCAGCCCATGTACTATGTGCATTACAGTAATGGTCCTCACCTATCACCCTATGGACTCATCCAGCCCATGTACTATGTGCATTACAGTAATGGTCCTCACCTATCACCCTATGGACTCATCCAGCCCATGTACTATGTTCATTACAGTAATGTCCTCACCTATCACCCTATGGACTCATCCAGCCCATGTACTATGTGAATTACAGTAATGGTCCTCACCTATCACCCTATGGACACATCCAGCCCATGTACTATGTGCATTACAGTAATGGTCCTCACCTATCACCCTATGGACTCATACAGCCCATGTACTATGTGCATTACAGTAATGGTCCTCACCTATCACCCTATGGACTCATCCAGCCCATGTACTATGTGCATTACAGTAATGGTCCTCACCTATCACCCTATGGACTCATCCAGCCCATGTACTATGTGCATTACAGTAATGGTCCTCACCTATCACCCTATGGACTCATCCAGCCCATGTACTATGTGCATTACAGTAATGGTCCTCACCTATCACCCTATGGACTCATCCAGCCCATGTACTATGTGCATTACAGTAATGCTCCTCACCTATCACCCTATGGACTCATCCAGCCCATGTACTATGTGCATTACAGTAATGGTCCTCACCTATCACCCTATGGACTCATCCAGCCCATGTACTATGTGCATTACAGTAATGGTCCTCACCTATCACCCTATGGACTCATCCAGCCCATGTACTATGTGCATTACAGTAATGGTCCTCACCTATCACCCTATGGACTCATCCAGCCCATGTACTATGTGCATTACAGTAATGGTCCTCACCTATCACCCTATGGACTCATACAGCCCATGTACTATGTGAATTACAGTAATGGTCCTCACCTATCACCCTATGGATACATCCAGCCCATGTACTATGTGCATTACAGTAATGGTCCTCACCTATCACCCTATGGACTCATACAGCCCATGTACTATGTGCATTACAGTAATGGTCCTCACCTATTACCCTATGGACTCATACAGCCCATGTACTATGTGCATTACAGTAATGGTCCTCACCTATCCCCCTATGGACTCATTCAGCCCATGTACTATGTGCATTACAGTAATGGTCCTCACCTATTACCCTATGGATACATCCAGCTCATGTACTATGTGCATTACAGTAATGGTCCTCACCTATTACCCTATGGACTCATACAGCCTATGTACTATGTGAATTACAGTAATGGTCCTCACCTATCACCCTATGGACACATACAGCCCATGTACTATGTGCATTACAGTAATGGTCCTCACTTATTACCCTATGGATATATACTGCCCATGTACTATGTGCATTACAGTAATGGTCCTCACCTATCACCCTATGGACTCATTCAGCCCATGTACTATGTGTATTACAGTAATGGTCCTCACCTATCACCCTATGGACTAATTCAGCCCATGTACTATGTGCATTACAGTAATGGTCCTCACCTATTACCCTATGGATATATACTGCTCATGTACTATGTGCATTACAATAATGGTCCTCACCTATTGCCCTGTGGACTCATCCAGCCCATGTACTATGTGCATTACAGTAATGGTTCTCACCTATTACCCTATGGACTCATACAGCCCATGTACTATGTGCATTACAGTAATGGTCCTCACCTATCACCCTATGGACTCATTCAGCCCATGTACTATGTGCATTACAGTAATGGTCCTCATCTATCACCCTATGGATATATACTGCTCATGTACTATGTGCATTACAGTAATGGTCCTCACCTATCACCCTATGGATATATACTGCCAATGTACTATGTGCATTACAGTAATGGTCCTCACCTATCACCCTATGGACTCATTCAGCCCATGTACTATGTGCATTACAGTAATGGTCCTCACCTATTACCCTATGAACACATACAGCCCATGTACTATGTGCATTACAGTAATGGTCCTCACCTATCACCCTATGGATATATACTGCCCATGTACTATGTGCATTACAGTAATGGTCCTCACCTATCACCCTATGGACTCATCCAGCCCATGTACTATGTGCATTACAGTAATGGTCCTCACCTATCACCCTATGGACTCATACAGCCCATGTACTATGTGCATTACAGTAATGGTCCTCACCTATCACCCTATGGACTCATACAGCCCATGTACTATGTGCATTACAGTAATGGTCCTCACCTATTACCCTATGGACTCATACAGCCCTTGTACTATGTGCATTACAGTAATGGTCCTCACCTATCACCCTATGGATACATCCAGCCCATGTACTATGTGCATTACAGTAATGGTCCTCACTTCTCACCCTATGGACTCATTCAGCCCATGTACTATGTGCATTACAGTAATGGTCCTCACCTATCACCCTATGGACTCATCCATCCCATGTACTATGTGTATTACAGTAATGGTCCTCACCTATCACCCTATGTATATATACTGCCCATGTACTATGTGCATTACAGTAATGGTCCTCACCTATCACCCTATGGACTTATACAGCCCATGTACTATGTGCATTACAGTAATGGTCCTCACCTATTACCCTATGGATACATCCAGCCCATGTACTATGTGCATTACAGTAATGGTCCTCACCTATCACCCTATGGACTCATACAGCCCATATACTATGTGCATTACAGTAATGGTCCTCACCTATCACCCTATGGATATATACTGCCCATGTACTATGTGCATTCAGTAATGGTCCTCACCTATTACTCTATGGATACATCCAGCCCATGTACTATGTGCATTACAGTAATGGTCCTCACCTATCACCCTATGGACACATACAGCCCATGTACTATGTGCATTACAGTAATGGCCCTCACCTATCACCCTATGTATATATACTGCCCATTTAATATGTGTATTACAGTAATGGTCCTCACCTATTACCCTATGGATATATACTGCCCATGTACTATGTGTATTACAGTAATGGTCCTCACCTATCACCCTATGGACTCATCGAGCCCATGTACTATGTGCATTACAGTAATGGTCCTCACCTATCACCCTATGGACTCATACAGCCTGTGTACTATGTGCATTACAGTAATGGTCCTCACCTATCACCCTATGGACTCATACAGCCCATGTACTATGTGCATTACAGTAATGGTCCTCACCTATCACCCTATGGACTCATTCAGCCCATTTACTATGTGCATTACAGTAATGGTCCTCACCTATTACCCTGTGGACTCATCCAGCCCATGTACTATGTGCATTACAGTAATGGTCCTCACCTATTACCCTGTGGACACATACAGCCCATGTACTATGTGCATTACAGTAATGGTCCTCACCTATCACCCTATGGACACATACAGCCCATGTACTATGTGCATTACAGTAATGGTCCTCACCTATTACCCTATGGACTCATTAAGCCCATGTACTATGTGTATTACAGTAATGGTCCTCACCTATCACCCTATGGACTCATCCAGCCCATGTACTATGTGCATTACAGTAATGGTCCTCACCTATCACCCTATGGACTCATCCAGCCCATGTACTATGCGCATTACAGTAATGGTCCTCACCTATCACCCTATGGACTCATTCAGCCCATGTACTATGTGCATTACAGTAATGGTCCTCACCTATCACCCTATGGATATATACAGCCCATGTACTATGTGCATTACAGTAATGGTCCTCACCTATCACCCTATGGACTCATTCAGCCCATGTACTATGTGCATTACAGTAATGGTCCTCACCTATCATCCTATGGACTCATTCAGCCCATGTACTATGTGCATTACAGTAATGGCCCTCACCTATCACCCTATGGACTCATCCATCCCATGTACTATGTGCATTACAGTAATGGTCCTCACCTATCACCCTATGCACTCATCCAGCCCATGTACTATGTGTATTACAGTAATGGTCCTCACCTATCACCCTATGGATACATCCAGGCCATGTACTATGTGCATTACAGTAATGGTCCTCACCTATCACCCTATGGACTCATCCAGCCCATGTACTATGTGTATTACAGTAATGGTCCTCACCTATCACCCTATGGATACATCCAGGCCATGTACTATGTGCATTACAGTAATGGTCCTCACCTATCACCCTATGGACTCATCCAGCCCATGTACTATGTGTATTACAGTAATGGTCCTCACCTATCACCCTATGGATACATCCAGGCCATGTACTATGTGCATTACAGTAATGGTCCTCACCTATCACCCTATGGACTCATTCAGCCCATGTACTATGTGCATTACAGTAATGGCCCTCACCTATCACCCTATGGATACATCCAGGCCATGTACTATGTGCATTACAGTAATGGTCCTCACCTATCACCCTATGGACACATACAGCCTGTGTACTATGTGCATTACAGTAATGGCCCTCACCTATCACCCTATGGATACATACAGCCCATGTCCTACGTGTATTACAGTAATGGTCCTCACCTATCACCCTATGGATATATACTGCCCATGTACTATGTGCATTACAGTAATGGTCCTCACCTATTACCCTATGGATACATCCAGGCCATGTACTATGTGCATTACAGTAATGGTCCTCACCTATCACCCTATGGACTCATCCAGCCCATGTACTATGTGCATTACAGTAATGGTCCTCACCTATTACCCTATGGATATATACTGCCCATGTACTATGCGCATTACAGTAATGGTCCTCACCTATCACCCTATGGACTCATACAGCCCATGTACTACGTGCATTACAGTAATGGTCCTCACCTATCACCCTATGGATATATACTGTCCATGTACTATGTGCATTACAGTAATGGTCCTCACCAATTACCCTATGGATACATCCAGGCCATGTACTATGTGCATTACAGTAATGGTCCTCACCTATCACCATATGGACACATACAGCCCATGTACTATGTGCATTACAGTAATGGTCCTCACCTATCACCCTATGGACACATACAGCCCATGTACTATGTGCATTACAGTAATGGTCCTCACCTATCACCCTATGGACTCATTCAGCCCATGTACTATGTGCATTACAGTAATGGTCCTCACCTATCACCCTATGGATATATACTGCCCATGTACTATGTGCATTACAGTAATGGTCCTCACCAATTACCCTATGGATACATCCAGGCCATGTACTATGTGCATTACAGTAATGGTCCTCACCTATCACCATATGGACACATACAGCCTGTGTACTATGTGCATTACAGTAATGGCCCTCACCTATCACCCTATGGATATATACTGCCCATGTACTATGTGCATTACAGTAATGGTCCTCACCTATCACCCTGTGGACACATACAGCCTGTGTACAATGTGCATTACAGTAATGGCCCTCACCTATCACCCTATGGATATAAACTGCCCATGTACTATGTGCATTACAGTAATGGTCCTCACCTATCACCCTATGGATATATACTGCCCATGTACTATGTGCATTACAGTAATGGTCCTCACCTATCACCCTATGGACTCATCCAGCCCATGTACTATGTGTATTACAGTAATGGTCCTCACCTATCACCCTATGGACTCATACAGCCCATGTACTATGTGCATTACAGTAATGTCCTCACCTATCACCCTATGGACTCATTCAGCCCATGTACTATGTGCATTACAGTAATGCTCCTCACCTATCACCCTATGGACTCATCCAGCCCATGTACTACGTGCATTACAGTAATGGTCCTCACCTATCACCCTATGGACTCATACAGCCCATGTACTATGTGCATTACAGTAATGTCCTCACCTATCACCCTATGGACTCATTCAGCCCATGTACTATGTGCATTACAGTAATGGTCCTCACCTATCACCCTATGGATATATACTGCCCATGTACTATGTGCATTACAGTAATGGTCCTCACCTATCACCCTATGGACTCATCCATCCCATGTACTATGTGCATTACAGTAATGGTCCTCACCTATCACCCTATGGACACATCCAGCCCGTGTACTACGTGCATTACAGCAATGGTCCTCACCTATCACCCTATGGACACATCCAGCCCGTGTACTACGTGCATTACAGTAATGGTCCTCACCTATCACCCTATGGACTCATCCATCCCATGTACTATGTGTATTACAGTAATGGTCCTCACCTATCACCCTATGGACTCATCCAGCCCATGTACTATGTGCATTACAGTAATGGTCCTCACCTATTACCCTGTGGACTCATACAGCCCATGTACTATGTGCATTACAGTAATGGTCCTCACCTATCACCCTATGGACTCATCCAGCCCATGTACTATGTGTATTACAGTAATGGTCCTCACCTATCACCCTATGGACTCATACAGCCCATGTACTATGTGCATTACAGTAATGGTCCTCACCTATCACCCTATGGACACATACTGCCCATGTACTATGCGCATTACAGTAATGGTCCTCACCTATCACCATATGGACTCATTCAGCCCATGTACTATGTGCATTACAGTAATGGTCCTCACCTATCACCCTATGGATATATACTGCCCATGTACTATGTGCATTACAGTAATGGTCCTCACCAATTACCCTATGGATACATCCAGGCCATGTACTATGTGCATTACAGTAATGGTCCTCACCTATCACCATATGGACACATACAGCCCATGTACTATGTGCATTACAGTAATGGTCCTCACCTATCACCCTATGGACACATACAGCCCATGTACTATGTGCATTACAGTAATGGTCCTCACCTATCAC
Organism: Crinia signifera; assembly: GCF_055691185.1. Lineage (NCBI taxonomy): Eukaryota > Metazoa > Chordata > Amphibia > Anura > Myobatrachidae > Crinia > Crinia signifera. The sequence continues at coordinate 7,140,205 of NC_139226.1, forward strand.
CCTATGGACTCATTCAGCCCATGTACTATGTGCATTACAGTAATGGTCCTCACCTATCACCCTATGGATATATACTGCCCATGTACTATGTGCATTACAGTAATGGTCCTCACCAATTACCCTATGGATACATCCAGGCCATGTACTATGTGCATTACAGTAATGGTCCTCACCTATCACCATATGGACACATACAGCCTCTGTACTATGTGCATTACAGTAATGGCCCTCACCTATCACCCTATGGATATATACTGCCCATGTACTATGTGCATTACAGTAATGGTCCTCACCTATCACCCTGTGGACACATACAGCCTGTGTACAATGTGCATTACAGTAATGGCCCTCACCTATCACCCTATGGATATAAACTGCCCATGTACTATGTGCATTACAGTAATGGTCCTCACCTATCACCCTATGTATATATACTGCCCATGTACTATGTGCATTACAGTAATGGTCCTCACCTATCACCCTATGGACTCATCCAGCCCATGTACTATGTGTATTACAGTAATGGTCCTCACCTATCACCCTATGGACTCATACAGCCCATGTACTATGTGCATTACAGTAATGTCCTCACCTATCACCCTATGGACTCATTCAGCCCATGTACTATGTGCATTACAGTAATGCTCCTCACCTATCACCCTATGGACTCATCCAGCCCATGTACTACGTGCATTACAGTAATGGTCCTCACCTATCACCCTATGGACTCATACAGCCCATGTACTATGTGCATTACAGTAATGTCCTCACCTATCACCCTATGGACTCATTCAGCCCATGTACTATGTGCATTACAGTAATGGTCCTCACCTATCACCCTATGGATATATACTGCCCATGTACTATGTGCATTACAGTAATGGTCCTCACCTATCACCCTATGGACTCATCCATCCCATGTACTATGTGCATTACAGTAATGGTCCTCACCTATCACCCTATGGACACATCCAGCCCGTGTACTACGTGCATTACAGTAATGGTCCTCACCTATCACCCTATGGACACATCCAGCCCGTGTACTACGTGCATTACAGTAATGGTCCTCACCTATCACCCTATGGACTCATCCATCCCATGTACTATGTGTATTACAGTAATGGTCCTCACCTATCACCCTATGGACTCATCCAGCCCATGTACTATGTGCATTACAGTAATGGTCCTCACCTATTACCCTGTGGACTCATACAGCCCATGTACTATGTGCATTACAGTAATGGTCCTCACCTATCACCCTATGGACTCATCCAGCCCATGTACTATGTGCATTACAGTAATGGTCCTCACCTATCACCCTATGGACTCATCCAGCCCATGTACTATGTGCATTACAGTAATGGTCCTCACCTATTACCCTATGGACTCATCCAGCCCATGTACTATGTGCATTACAGTAATGGTCCTCACCTATCACCCTATGGACTCATCCAGCCCATGTACTATGTGCATTACAGTAATGGTCCTCACCTATCACCCTATGGATATATACTGCCCATGTACTATGTGCATTACAGTAATGGTCCTCACCAATTACCCTATGGACACATCCAGCCCGTGTACTACGTGCATTACAGTAATGGTCCTCACCTATCACCCTATGGACACATCCAGCCCATGTACTATGTGCATTACAGTAATGGTCCTCACCTATCACCCTATGGACTCATACAGCCCATGTACTATGTGCATTACAGTAATGGTCCTCACCTATCACCCTATGGACTCATCCAGCCCATGTACTATGTGCATTACAGTAATGGTCCTCACCTATTACCCTATGGACTCATCCAGCCCATGTACTATGTGCATTACAGTAATGGTCCTCACCTATCACCCTATGGACACATCCAGCCCGTGTACTACGTGCATTACAGTAATGGTCCTCACCTATCACCCTATGGACTCATCCATCCCATGTACTATGTGCATTACAGTAATGGTCCTCACCTATCACCCTATGGACTCATCCAGCCCATGTACTATGTGTATTACAGTAATGGTCCTCACCTATCACCCTATGGACTCATACAGCCCATGTACTATGTGCATTACAGTAATGGTCCTCACCTATCACCCTATGGACACATACTGCCCATGTACTATGCGCATTACAGTAATGGTCCTCACCTATCACCATATGGACTCATTCAGCCCATGTACTATGTGCATTACAGTAATGGTCCTCACCTATCACCCTATGGATATATACTGCCCATGTACTATGTGCATTACAGTAATGGTCCTCACCAATTACCCTATGGATACATCCAGGCCATGTACTATGTGCATTACAGTAATGGTCCTCACCTATCACCATATGGACACATACAGCCCATGTACTATGTGCATTACAGTAATGGTCCTCACCTATCACCCTATGGACACATACAGCCCATGTACTATGTGCATTACAGTAATGGTCCTCACCTATCACCCTATGGACTCATTCAGCCCATGTACTATGTGCATTACAGTAATGGTCCTCACCTATCACCCTATGGATATATACTGCCCATGTACTATGTGCATTACAGTAATGGTCCTCACCAATTACCCTATGGATACATCCAGGCCATGTACTATGTGCATTACAGTAATGGTCCTCACCTATCACCATATGGACACATACAGCCTCTGTACTATGTGCATTACAGTAATGGCCCTCACCTATCACCCTATGGATATATACTGCCCATGTACTATGTGCATTACAGTAATGGTCCTCACCTATCACCCTGTGGACACATACAGCCTGTGTACAATGTGCATTACAGTAATGGCCCTCACCTATCACCCTATGGATATAAACTGCCCATGTACTATGTGCATTACAGTAATGGTCCTCACCTATCACCCTATGGATATATACTGCCCATGTACTATGTGCATTACAGTAATGGTCCTCACCTATCACCCTATGGACTCATCCAGCCCATGTACTATGTGTATTACAGTAATGGTCCTCACCTATCACCCTATGGACTCATACAGCCCATGTACTATGTGCATTACAGTAATGTCCTCACCTATCACCCTATGGACTCATTCAGCCCATGTACTATGTGCATTACAGTAATGCTCCTCACCTATCACCCTATGGACTCATCCAGCCCATGTACTACGTGCATTACAGTAATGGTCCTCACCTATCACCCTATGGACTCATACAGCCCATGTACTATGTGCATTACAGTAATGTCCTCACCTATCACCCTATGGACTCATTCAGCCCATGTACTATGTGCATTACAGTAATGGTCCTCACCTATCACCCTATGGATATATACTGCCCATGTACTATGTGCATTACAGTAATGGTCCTCACCTATCACCCTATGGACTCATCCATCCCATGTACTATGTGCATTACAGTAATGGTCCTCACCTATCACCCTATGGACACATCCAGCCCGTGTACTACGTGCATTACAGTAATGGTCCTCACCTATCACCCTATGGACACATCCAGCCCGTGTACTACGTGCATTACAGTAATGGTCCTCACCTATCACCCTATGGACTCATCCATCCCATGTACTATGTGTATTACAGTAATGGTCCTCACCTATCACCCTATGGACTCATCCAGCCCATGTACTATGTGTATTACAGTAATGGTCCTCACCTATCACCCTATGGACTCATACAGCCCATGTACTATGTGCATTACAGTAATGGTCCTCACCTATCACCCTATGGACACATACTGCCCATGTACTATGCGCATTACAGTAATGGTCCTCACCTATCACCATATGGACTCATTCAGCCCATGTACTATGTGCATTACAGTAATGGTCCTCACCTATCACCCTATGGATATATACTGCCCATGTACTATGTGCATTACAGTAATGGTCCTCACCAATTACCCTATGGATACATCCAGGCCATGTACTATGTGCATTACAGTAATGGTCCTCACCTATCACCATATGGACACATACAGCCCATGTACTATGTGCATTACAGTAATGGTCCTCACCTATCACCCTATGGACACATACAGCCCATGTACTATGTGCATTACAGTAATGGTCCTCACCTATCACCCTATGGACTCATTCAGCCCATGTACTATGTGCATTACAGTAATGGTCCTCACCTATCACCCTATGGATATATACTGCCCATGTACTATGTGCATTACAGTAATGGTCCTCACCAATTACCCTATGGATACATCCAGGCCATGTACTATGTGCATTACAGTAATGGTCCTCACCTATCACCATATGGACACATACAGCCTCTGTACTATGTGCATTACAGTAATGGCCCTCACCTATCACCCTATGGATATATACTGCCCATGTACTATGTGCATTACAGTAATGGTCCTCACCTATCACCCTGTGGACACATACAGCCTGTGTACAATGTGCATTACAGTAATGGCCCTCACCTATCACCCTATGGATATAAACTGCCCATGTACTATGTGCATTACAGTAATGGTCCTCACCTATCACCCTATGGATATATACTGCCCATGTACTATGTGCATTACAGTAATGGTCCTCACCTATCACCCTATGGACTCATCCAGCCCATGTGCTATGTGTATTACAGTAATGGTCCTCACCTATCACCCTATGGACTCATACAGCCCATGTACTATGTGCATTACAGTAATGTCCTCACCTATCACCCTATGGACTCATTCAGCCCATGTACTATGTGCATTACAGTAATGCTCCTCACCTATCACCCTATGGACTCATCCAGCCCATGTACTACGTGCATTACAGTAATGGTCCTCACCTATCACCCTATGGACTCATACAGCCCATGTACTATGTGCATTACAGTAATGTCCTCACCTATCACCCTATGGACTCATTCAGCCCATGTACTATGTGCATTACAGTAATGGTCCTCACCTATCACCCTATGGATATATACTGCCCATGTACTATGTGCATTACAGTAATGGTCCTCACCTATCACCCTATGGACTCATCCATCCCATGTACTATGTGCATTACAGTAATGGTCCTCACCTATCACCCTATGGACACATCCAGCCCGTGTACTACGTGCATTACAGTAATGGTCCTCACCTATCACCCTATGGACACATCCAGCCCGTGTACTACGTGCATTACAGTAATGGTCCTCACCTATCACCCTATGGACTCATCCATCCCATGTACTATGTGTATTACAGTAATGGTCCTCACCTATCACCCTATGGACTCATCCAGCCCATGTACTATGTGCATTACAGTAATGGTCCTCACCTATTACCCTGTGGACTCATACAGCCCATGTACTATGTGCATTACAGTAATGGTCCTCACCTATCACCCTATGGACTCATCCAGCCCATGTACTATGTGCATTACAGTAATGGTCCTCACCTATCACCCTATGGACTCATCCAGCCCATGTACTATGTGCATTACAGTAATGGTCCTCACCTATTACCCTATGGACTCATCCAGCCCATGTACTATGTGCATTACAGTAATGGTCCTCACCTATTACCCTATGGATACGTCCAGCCCATGTACTATGTGCATTACAGTAATGGTCCTCACCTATTACCCTATGGATATATACTGCCCATGTACTATGTGTATTACAGTAATGGTCCTCACCTATCACCCTATGGACTCATACAGCCCATGTACTATGTGCATTACAGTAATGTCCTCACCTATCACCCTATGGACTCATTCAGCCCATGTACTATGTGCATTACAGTAATGCTCCTCACCTATCACCCTATGGACTCATCCAGCCCATGTACTACGTGCATTACAGTAATGGTCCTCACCTATCACCCTATGGACTCATACAGCCCATGTACTATGTGCATTACAGTAATGTCCTCACCTATCACCCTATGGACTCATTCAGCCCATGTACTATGTGCATTACAGTAATGCTCCTCACCTATCACCCTATGGACACATCCAGCCCGTGTACTACGTGCATTACAGTAATGGTCCTCACCTATAAACCTATGGACTCATCCAGCCCATGTACTATGTGCATTACAGTAATGGTCCTCACCTATCACCCTATGGACTCATACAGCCTGTGTACTATGTGCATTACAGTAATGGTCCTCACCTATCACCCTATGGACTCATACAGCCCATGTACTATGTGCATTACAGTAATGGTCCTCACCTATCACCCTATGGACTCATTCAGCCCATTTACTATGTGCATTACAGTAATGGTCCTCACCTATTACCCTGTGGACTCATCCAGCCCATGTACTATGTGCATTACAGTAATGGTCCTCACCTATTACCCTGTGGACACATACAGCCCATGTACTATGTGCATTACAGTAATGGTCCTCACCTATCACCCTATGGACACATACAGCCCATGTACTATGTGCATTACAGTAATGGTCCTCACCTATTACCCTATGGACTCATTAAGCCCATGTACTATGTGTATTACAGTAATGGTCCTCACCTATCACCCTATGGACTCATCCAGCCCATGTACTATGTGCATTACAGTAATGGTCCTCACCTATCACCCTATGGACTCATCCAGCCCATGTACTATGCGCATTACAGTAATGGTCCTCACCTATCACCCTATGGACTCATTCAGCCCATGTACTATGTGCATTACAGTAATGGTCCTCACCTATCACCCTATGGATATATACAGCCCATGTACTATGTGCATTACAGTAATGGTCCTCACCTATCACCCTATGGACTCATTCAGCCCATGTACTATGTGCATTACAGTAATGGTCCTCACCTATCATCCTATGGACTCATTCAGCCCATGTACTATGTGCATTACAGTAATGGCCCTCACCTATCACCCTATGGACTCATCCATCCCATGTACTATGTGCATTACAGTAATGGTCCTCACCTATCACCCTATGGACTCAACCAGCCCATGTACTATGTGTATTACAGTAATGGTCCTCACCTATCACCCTATGGATACATCCAGGCCATGTACTATGTGCATTACAGTAATGGTCCTCACCTATCACCCTATGGACTCATCCAGCCCATGTACTATGTGTATTACAGTAATGGTCCTCACCTATCACCCTATGGATACATCCAGGCCATGTACTATGTGCATTACAGTAATGGTCCTCACCTATCACCCTATGGACTCATCCAGCCCATGTACTATGTGTATTACAGTAATGGTCCTCACCTATCACCCTATGGATACATCCAGGCCATGTACTATGTGCATTACAGTAATGGTCCTCACCTATCACCCTATGGACTCATTCAGCCCATGTACTATGTGCATTACAGTAATGGCCCTCACCTATCACCCTATGGATACATCCAGGCCATGTACTATGTGCATTACAGTAATGGTCCTCACCTATCACCCTATGGACACATACAGCCTGTGTACTATGTGCATTACAGTAATGGCCCTCACCTATCACCCTATGGATATATACTGCCCATGTACTATGTGCATTACAGTAATGGTCCTCACCTATTACCCTATGGATACATCCAGGCCATGTACTATGTGCATTACAGTAATGGTCCTCACCTATCACCCTATGGACTCATCCAGCCCATGTACTATGTGCATTACAGTAATGGTCCTCACCTATTACCCTATGGATATATACTGCCCATGTACTATGCGCATTACAGTAATGGTCCTCACCTATCACCCTATGGACTCATACAGCCCATGTACTACGTGCATTACAGTAATGGTCCTCACCTATCACCCTATGGATATATACTGTCCATGTACTATGTGCATTACAGTAATGGTCCTCACCAATTACCCTATGGATACATCCAGGCCATGTACTATGTGCATTACAGTAATGGTCCTCACCTATCACCATATGGACACATACAGCCCATGTACTATGTGCATTACAGTAATGGTCCTCACCTATCACCCTATGGACACATACAGCCCATGTACTATGTGCATTACAGTAATGGTCCTCACCTATCACCCTATGGACTCATTCAGCCCATGTACTATGTGCATTACAGTAATGGTCCTCACCTATCACCCTATGGATATATACTGCCCATGTACTATGTGCATTACAGTAATGGTCCTCACCAATTACCCTATGGATACATCCAGGCCATGTACTATGTGCATTACAGTAATGGTCCTCACCTATCACCATATGGACACATACAGCCTGTGTACTATGTACATTACAGTAATGGCCCTCACCTATCACCCTATGGATATATACTGCCCATGTACTATGTGCATTACAGTAATGGTCCTCACCTATCACCCTGTGGACACATACAGCCTGTGTACAATGTGCATTACAGTAATGGCCCTCACCTATCACCCTATGGATATAAACTGCCCATGTACTATGTGCATTACAGTAATGGTCCTCACCTATCACCCTATGGATATATACTGCCCATGTACTATGTGCATTACAGTAATGGTCCTCACCTATCACCCTATGGACTCATCCAGCCCATGTACTATGTGTATTACAGTAATGGTCCTCACCTATCACCCTATGGACTCATACAGCCCATGTACTATGTGCATTACAGTAATGTCATCACCTATCACCCTATGGACTCATTCAGCCCATGTACTATGTGCATTACAGTAATGCTCCTCACCTATCACCCTATGGACTCATCCAGCCCATGTACTACGTGCATTACAGTAATGGTCCTCACCTATCACCCTATGGACTCATACAGCCCATGTACTATGTGCATTACAGTAATGTCCTCACCTATCACCCTATGGACTCATTCAGCCCATGTACTATGTGCATTACAGTAATGGTCCTCACCTATCACCCTATGGATATATACTGCCCATGTACTATGTGCATTACAGTAATGGTCCTCACCTATCACCCTATGGACTCATCCATCCCATGTACTATGTGCATTACAGTAATGGTCCTCACCTATCACCCTATGGACACATCCAGCCCGTGTACTACGTGCATTACAGTAATGGTCCTCACCTATCACCCTATGGACACATCCAGCCCGTGTACTACGTGCATTACAGTAATGGTCCTCACCTATCACCCTATGGACTCATCCATCCCATGTACTATGTGTATTACAGTAATGGTCCTCACCTATCACCCTATGGACTCATCCAGCCCATGTACTATGTGCATTACAGTAATGGTCCTCACCTATTACCCTGTGGACTCATACAGCCCATGTACTATGTGCATTACAGTAATGGTCCTCACCTATCACCCTATGGACTCATCCAGCCCATGTACTATGTGTATTACAGTAATGGTCCTCACCTATCACCCTATGGACTCATACAGCCCATGTACTATGTGCATTACAGTAATGGTCCTCACCTATCACCCTATGGACACATACTGCCCATGTACTATGCGCATTACAGTAATGGTCCTCACCTATCACCATATGGACTCATTCAGCCCATGTACTATGTGCATTACAGTAATGGTCCTCACCTATCACCCTATGGATATATACTACCCATGTACTATGTGCATTACAGTAATGGTCCTCACCAATTACCCTATGGATACATCCAGGCCATGTACTATGTGCATTACAGTAATGGTCCTCACCTATCACCATATGGACACATACAGCCCATGTACTATGTGCATTACAGTAATGGTCCTCACCTATCACCCTATGGACACATACAGCCCATGTACTATGTGCATTACAGTAATGGTCCTCACCTATCACCCTATGGACTCATTCAGCCCATGTACTATGTGCATTACAGTAATGGTCCTCACCTATCACCCTATGGATATATACTGCCCATGTACTATGTGCATTACAGTAATGGTCCTCACCAATTACCCTATGGATACATCCAGGCCATGTACTATGTGCATTACAGTAATGGTCCTCACCTATCACCATATGGACACATACAGCCTCTGTACTATGTGCATTACAGTAATGGCCCTCACCTATCACCCTATGGATATATACTGCCCATGTACTATGTGCATTACAGTAATGGTCCTCACCTATCACCCTGTGGCCACATACAGCCTGTGTACAATGTGCATTACAGTAATGGCCCTCACCTATCACCCTATGGATATAAACTGCCCATGTACTATGTGCATTACAGTAATGGTCCTCACCTATCACCCTATGGATATATACTGCCCATGTACTATGTGCATTACAGTAATGGTCCTCACCTATCACCCTATGGACTCATCCAGCCCATGTACTATGTGTATTACAGTAATGGTCCTCACCTATCACCCTATGGACTCATACAGCCCATGTACTATGTGCATTACAGTAATGTCCTCACCTATCACCCTATGGACTCATTCAGCCCATGTACTATGTGCATTACAGTAATGCTCCTCACCTATCACCCTATGGACTCATCCAGCCCATGTACTACGTGCATTACAGTAATGGTCCTCACCTATCACCCTATGGACTCATACAGCCCATGTACTATGTGCATTACAGTAATGTCCTCACCTATCACCCTATGGACTCATTCAGCCCATGTACTATGTGCATTACAGTAATGGTCCTCACCTATCACCCTATGGATATATACTGCCCATGTACTATGTGCATTACAGTAATGGTCCTCACCTATCACCCTATGGACTCATCCATCCCATGTACTATGTGCATTACAGTAATGGTCCTCACCTATCACCCTATGGACACATCCAGCCCGTGTACTACGTGCATTACAGTAATGGTCCTCACCTATCACCCTATGGACACATCCAGCCCGTGTACTACGTGCATTACAGTAATGGTCCTCACCTATCACCCTATGGACTCATCCATCCCATGTACTATGTGTATTACAGTAATGGTCCTCACCTATCACCCTATGGACTCATCCAGCCCATGTACTATGTGCATTACAGTAATGGTCCTCACCTATTACCCTGTGGACTCATACAGCCCATGTACTATGTGCATTACAGTAATGGTCCTCACCTATCACCCTATGGACTCATCCAGCCCATGTACTATGTGCATTACAGTAATGGTCCTCACCTATCACCCTATGGACTCATCCAGCCCATGTACTATGTGCATTACAGTAATGGTCCTCACCTATTACCCTATGGACTCATCCAGCCCATGTACTATGTGCATTACAGTAATGGTCCTCACCTATCACCCTATGGACTCATCCAGCCCATGTACTATGTGCATTACAGTAATGGTCCTCACCTATCACCCTATGGATATATACTGCCCATGTACTATGTGCATTACAGTAATGGTCCTCACCAATTACCCTATGGACACATCCAGCCCGTGTACTACGTGCATTACAGTAATGGTCCTCACCTATCACCCTATGGACACATCCAGCCCGTGTACTACGTGCATTACAGTAATGGTCCTCACCTATCACCCTATGGACTCATCCATCCCATGTACTATGTGCATTACAGTAATGGTCCTCACCTATCACCCTATGGACTCATCCAGCCCATGTACTATGTGTATTACAGTAATGGTCCTCACCTATCACCCTATGGACTCATACAGCCCATGTACTATGTGCATTACAGTAATGGTCCTCACCTATCACCCTATGGACACATACTGCCCATGTACTATGCGCATTACAGTAATGGTCCTCACCTATCACCATATGGACTCATTCAGCCCATGTACTATGTGCATTCCAGTAATGGTCCTCACCTATCACCCTATGGATATATACTGCCCATGTACTATGTGCATTACAGTAATGGTCCTCACCAATTACCCTATGGATACATCCAGGCCATGTACTATGTGCATTACAGTAATGGTCCTCACCTATCACCATATGGACACATACAGCCCATGTACTATGTGCATTACAGTAATGGTCCTCACCTATCACCCTATGGACACATACAGCCCATGTACTATGTGCATTACAGTAATGGTCCTCACCTATCACCCTATGGACTCATTCAGCCCATGTACTATGTGCATTACAGTAATGGTCCTCACCTATCACCCTATGGATATATACTGCCCATGTACTATGTGCATTACAGTAATGGTCCTCACCAATTACCCTATGGATACATCCAGGCCATGTACTATGCGCATTACAGTAATGGTCCTCACCTATCACCATATGGACTCATTCAGCCCATGTACTATGTGCATTACAGTAATGGTCCTCACCTATCACCCTATGGACACATACAGCCCATGTACTATGTGCATTACAGTAATGGTCCTCACCTATCACCCTATGGACTCATTCAGCCCATGTACTATGTGCATTACAGTAATGGTCCTCACCTATCACCCTATGGATATATACTGCCCATGTACTATGTGCATTACAGTAATGGTCCTCACCAATTACCCTATGGATACATCCAGGCCATGTACTATGTGCATTACAGTAATGGTCCTCACCTATCACCATATGGACACATACAGCCCATGTACTATGTGCATTACAGTAATGGTCCTCACCTATCACCATATGGACACATACAGCCTCTGTACTATGTGCATTACAGTAATGGCCCTCACCTATCACCCTATGGATATATACTGCCCATGTACTATGTGCATTACAGTAATGGTCCTCACCTATCACCCTGTGGACACATACAGCCTGTGTACAATGTGCATTACAGTAATGGCCCTCACCTATCACCCTATGGATATAAACTGCCCATGTACTATGTGCATTACAGTAATGGTCCTCACCTATCACCCTATGGATATATACTGCCCATGTACTATGTGCATTACAGTAATGGTCCTCACCTATCACCCTATGGACTCATCCAGCCCATGTACTATGTGTATTACAGTAATGGTCCTCACCTATCACCCTATGGACTCATACAGCCCATGTACTATGTGCATTACAGTAATGTCCTCACCTATCACCCTATGGACTCATTCAGCCCATGTACTATGTGCATTACAGTAATGCTCCTCACCTATCACCCTATGGACTCATCCAGCCCATGTACTACGTGCATTACAGTAATGGTCCTCACCTATCACCCTATGGACTCATACAGCCCATGTACTATGTGCATTACAGTAATGTCCTCACCTATCACCCTATGGACTCATTCAGCCCATGTACTATGTGCATTACAGTAATGGTCCTCACCTATCACCCTATGGATATATACTGCCCATGTACTATGTGCATTACAGTAATGGTCCTCACCTATCACCCTATGGACTCATCCATCCCATGTACTATGTGCATTACAGTAATGGTCCTCACCTATCACCCTATGGACACATCCAGCCCGTGTACTACGTGCATTACAGTAATGGTCCTCACCTATCACCCTATGGACACATCCAGTCCGTGTACTACGTGCATTACAGTAATGGTCCTCACCTATCACCCTATGGACTCATCCATCCCATGTACTATGTGTATTACACTAATGGTCCTCACCTATCACCCTATGGACTCATCCAGCCCATGTACTATGTGCATTACAGTAATGGTCCTCACCTATTACCCTGTGGACTCATACAGCCCATGTACTATGTGCATTACAGTAATGGTCCTCACCTATCACCCTATGGACTCATCCAGCCCATGTACTATGTGCATTACAGTAATGGTCCTCACCTATCACCCTATGGACTCATCCAGCCCATGTACTATGTGCATTACAGTAATGGTCCTCACCTATTACCCTATGGACTCATCCAGCCCATGTACTATGTGCATTACAGTAATGGTCCTCACCTATTACCCTATGGATACGTCCAGCCCATGTACTATGTGCATTACAGTAATGGTCCTCACCTATTACCCTATGGATATATACTGCCCATGTACTATGTGTATTACAGTAATGGTCCTCACCTATCACCCTATGGACTCATACAGCCCATGTACTATGTGCATTACAGTAATGTCCTCACCTATCACCCTATGGACTCATTCAGCCCATGTACTATGTGCATTACAGTAATGCTCCTCACCTATCACCCTATGGACTCATCCAGCCCATGTACTACGTGCATTACAGTAATGGTCCTCACCTATCACCCTATGGACTCATACAGCCCATGTACTATGTGCATTACAGTAATGTCCTCACCTATCACCCTATGGACTCATTCAGCCCATGTACTATGTGCATTACAGTAATGCTCCTCACCTATCACCCTATGGACACATCCAGCCCGTGTACTACGTGCATTACAGTAATGGTCCTCACCTATCACCCTATGGACTCATCCAGCCCATGTACTATGTGTATTACAGTAATGGTCCTCACCTATTACCCTATGGACTAATTCAGCCCGTGTACTACGTGCATTACAGTAATGGTCCTCACCTATCACCCTGTGGACTCATCCATCCCATGTACTATGTGCATTACAGTAATGGTCCTCACCTATCACCCTGTGGACACATCCAGCCCATGTACTATGTGCATTACAGTAATGGTCCTCACCTATCACCCTGTGGACTCATCCAGCCCATGTACTATGTGCATTACAGTAATGGTCCTCACCTATTACCCTGTGGACTCATACAGCCCATGTACTATGTGCATTACAGTAATGGTCCTCACCTATCACCCTATGGACTCATCCAGCCCATGTACTATGTGCATTACAGTAATGGTCCTCACCTATCACCCTATGGACTCATCCAGCCCATGTACTATGTGCATTACAGTAATGGTCCTCACCTATTACCCTATGGACTCATCCAGCCCATGTACTATGTGCATTACAGTAATGGTCCTCACCTATCACCCTATGGGTACATCCAGCCCATGTACTATGTGCATTACAGTAATGGTCCTCACCTATCACCCTATGGACTCATCCAGCCCATGTACTATGTGCATTACAGTAATGGTCCTCACCTATCACCCTATGGACTCATCCAGCCCATGTACTATGTGCATTACAGTAATGGTCCTCACCTATCACCCTATGGACTCATCCAGCCCATGTACTATGTGCATTACAGTAATGGTCCTCACCTATTACCCTATGGACTCATCCAGCCCATGTACTATGTGCATTACAGTAATGGTCCTCACCTATCACCCTATGGACTCATCCAGCCCATGTACTATGTGCATTACAGTAATGGTCCTCACCTATCACCCTATGGACTCATCCAGCCCATGTACTATGTGCATTACAGTAATGGTCCTCACCTATCACCCTATGGACACATACAGCCCATGTACTATGTGCATTACAGTAATGGTCCTCACCTATCACCCTATGGGTACATCCAGCCCATGTACTATGTGCATTACAGTAATGGTCCTCACCTATCACCCTATGGGTACATCCAGCCCATGTACTATGTGCATTACAGTAATGGTCCTCACCTATTACCCTATGGATACATCCAGCCCATGTACTATGTGCATTACAGTAATGGTCCTCACCTATTACCCTATGGATACATCCAGCCCATGTACTTTGTGCATTACAGTAATGGTCCTCACCTATCTCCCTATGGACTCATACAGCCCATGTACTATGTGCATTACAGTAATGGTCCTCACCTATCACCCTATGGACACATACAGCCCATGTACTATGTGCATTACAGTAATGGTCCTCACCTATCACCCTATGGACTCATCCAGCCCATGTACTATGTGCATTACAGTAATGGTCCTCACCTATCACCCTATGGACTCATCCAGCCCATGTACTATGTGCATTACAGTAATGGTCCTCACCTATCACCCTATGGACTCATACAGCCCATGTACTATGTGCATTACAGTAATGGTCCTCACCTATCACCCTATGGACTCATCCAGCCCATGTACTATGTGCATTACAGTAATGGTCCTCACCTATCACCCTATGGACACATACAGCCCATGTACTATGTGCATTACAGTAATGGTCCTCACCTATCACCCTATGGGCTCATTCAGCCCATGTACTATGTGCATTACAGTAATGCTCCTCACCAATCACCCTATTGACACATTCAGCCCATGTACTATCATCATTACTGCACCTTAAACATCTTCCCCTCATGAATATTAATAGACTGACCCCGCCCCCTGTCTCCTGCCTCCCGTGCCCGCCCTGCTGTCAGTGACGTCATGCTCTCCATACTTGGTGATGGCTGGGAGGCAGCGCTGTGATTGGCGGACGGGGCCGTACGGTGGGAGGGCTCGGGAACGCGCTGACCCGGATGTTCACTCCTAGGTCCTGAGGAAGTGGAGGCTCCGCCGGGCCTACGGGGCACAGCTACATCGTACCGTCACCGCACCGGAGAGCAGCCCCGCCCACCGGCCCTCACCCACCGCAGCCATGGTAACGGCAGGGGACACCCCACCGGGAGGAGGGGGGAAGGGACCAGCGAGGGAGGGCTCCCGTGACGTATCCCGCCCTGGGGACCTGCACCCCTGTATAGCGCCGTGCTCTGTGCCTGTCCCTCTGTATAACACCCACCTGCATATAACGCCCTATTGCCTGTACCTGCATATAACGCCCTATTCCCTGCCTGTACCTCTGTATAACACACACCTGCATATAACGCCCTATTCCCTGCCTGTACCTCTGTATAACACCCACCTGCATATAACGCCCTATTTACTGCCTGTACCTCTGTATAACACCCACCTGCATATAACGCCCTATTCCCTGCCTGTCCCTCTGTATAACACCCACCTGCATATAACGCCATATTCCCTGCCTGTACCTCTGTATAACACCCACCTGCATATAACGCCCTATTCCCTGCCTGTCCCTCTATATAACGCCCTATTCCCTGACTGTACCTCTGTATAACACCCACCTGCATATAACGCCCTATTCCCTGCCTGTACCTCTGTATAACACCCACCTGCATATAACGCGCTATTCCCTGCCTATACCTCTGTATAACACCCACCTGCATATAACGCCCTATTCCCTGACTGTACCTCTGTATAACACCCACCTGTATATAACGCCCTATTCCCTGCCTGTACCTCTGTATAACACCCACCTGCATATAACGCCCTATTCCCTGACTGTACCTCTGTATAACACCCACCTGTATATAACGCCCTATTCCCTGCCTGTACCTCTGTATAACACCCACCTGCATATAACGCGCTATTCCCTGCCTATACCTCTGTATAACACCCACCTGCATATAACGCCCTATTCCCTGACTGTACCTCTGTATAACACCCACCTGTATATAACGCCCTATTCCCTGCCTGTACCTCTGTATAACACCCACCTGCATATAACGCGCTATTCCCTGTACCTCTGTATAACACCCACCTGCATATAACGCCCTATTTACTGCAGGTCCCTCTGTATAACACCCCACCTGTATATAATGCCTTATCCCTGCAGGTCCCTCAGTATAACACCGTACCTCTATATACCACCCTATTCCCTGCCTGTACCTCTGCATAACACCCACCTGTATATAACGCCCTATTCCCTGCCTGTACCTCTGTATAACACCTCACCTGTATATAATGTCAAATGTCCTGTTCCCTGCTTGTTCCTCTGTATAACACCCTATTCCCAGCCCACCTGTTTATAACACACTATTTCCTGCCTGCTCCTCAGTATTACACCCCACCTGTATATAACACCCTATTCCCAGCCCGTCCATCAGTATAACATCCTACCTCTATATACCACCCTATCCCCAGCCTGTCCATCAGTAAACATCCTACCTCTATATAACGCCCTATTCGTAGCCCGCCTCTGTGTAACACCTTATTTGTTACTACCATATTCACTGACTATTTCTGTATAACACCCTATTTACTGTTCCTCTCTATAACACCCTATTCACTACCTAGTCTCTATAACACCTTTTAAAAAGTACCTGTCCCAAACTATAACCCCCCCCCCCCTCTTTCCCTGGTATATAATGACTGGAGCCACATTTCCTGGCACAGTGTCATAGTTTATTCTCTATTCTGGCCTAGTCCGCGGCGCTGACCCACATGTTTCCCTATGTAACTGTAGAGCAGGGGTGACAGTGGCCTGGTGAGCTGATGCTCAGGATTGTGTGATCTAGTGTTACATACGCTTTGTGTAGGCAGCCTCTCTCTCTGCCATCGGTCAGGCTGGGTGGTGCTGTATGTACTAATAAGTGCCTCTCACTGTATCCAGGTGTGTCCTGCACTGTTACAGTCTGTGTATGACCTGGGGCTGGCCTGTATAGAGAACAAGGCTTTGTCTGTACATGTGAGTAATGGGCATCACCGGGTAACTTTGCCCTCTCTGGGTGTATGGCAGCAGTACCCTGTGATATAATTGGGGCTGATCCTGTGATAAGTAGATACTGAGCCCTGGAATTGATTGCTTCCTCCTCCGCATACCTCAGCTCCTGTAGCGGACCAGGCTCGCCCGGGGAATGTCAGAGTTCATAGGGCGTGCTCACAGCTGTGTTCTGTAGGGGCGGGGTGCTGACATCTTGGGGAATTGTCCATCTGCATTTACAATCTACATGAGAACGTATGACTTTCTGCCTGCTAAATGTGGCCGGGCTGGTACTGAGCATGGGCTGCTGGATCTCCCCCCCCCCCCCCCGACCGTTGCTCAGCACTGGGATGGTGCTGTCGCTGCACTCCTTCCTTCCAATACTAGCTGGGCCTGGGCTTGGCATGTTATATTTGTAGTTTGTTTTGTCCGTCCAATAGCTGGTGAAGGTGCGACCAGGTCATTGCCACGTTACACTACGTTCGCCATGCTTTGAATGGTGGCACTTGCCTCTAAAAGGGCGCTGTAGGGCACCGAGCTTGTCTTTTCCAAACATGCATTTCATTGGGAGAGGTCAGCATTTTGGCCTCTCCCTTACGGTTTTGTGTCTCTGTGGTTTGCAGGGGTGACAGGAAGTTACCGAATTATCTTCTTGTTTCATAATCTCATTTGCATAATCATGAAAGAAAACCACAACTGGGTTCCTCTTCCTCCCTGTGGTGGTATGTCCACTGGCAGACCTCACCCTAGAGTGCACAGTGCCCATGACTGCGGGGGGACCATGTTCCCCACCAGAATGATGCAGCCAGACGGGCACAGACCTGATTATTAAGGTGCGTACGGACGCATCGGTTTCCTTTTGATTTCGAATTCCCCTCTGTCACCTTTCGATTTTGCCTTTGATATTCCATTAGTTTTCACATTTGATCTGCGTTTTTTCATTCGATTCGATATCGATTTACATTCATGGTGCAGTGTACACATTCGATTTGCTGGATCAAATTAGATATTTCCTTGCCTGCACAGTCTATTTTTCTTTTCGATGTAGGGAAAACGGGAGCGTGCATCGATTAGGATTAGATTTTGCTTCTATAAACAAAATCTTAGCGAAAACAGGGAAAAATCAAAGCGTCTGTACTCAGCTTAAGGCTGTGTACACATGCATCGATTTTTGGCTATTTTCGATTCGATTTTGTACAGAAGCAAAATCGAATCCACATCGAATGGTTTTTAGGACATTTTCGATCCGCATTCGATTCATTGCGCGCTCCCGTTTTCTCAAAATCGAACAGAAAAATCTACTGTGAAGCCGAGGAAATGTCGAATTCGATCCATTAAATCGAATGTGTACAATGTACCATGAATGTAAATCGAATTCGATATCTAATGCAAAAGTACAGATCTAATGCCAGATTGAATGGGAAGATCTAATGCCAGATCTAAAAGAAAATCGAATCAAAAGCAAAAGGAATTGTGTGTGTGTGTGTGTACATAGCTTACGAGAGATCTGTGCCTGTCCTACTCCCATGCTGGCAAAATTGGTTCCACTATCTGCTAACGCTTAATATACAGCGCTGCAAGTACATGCATGCAGTTATCTTCTGTTCCAATGACATCAGAGCCTTCGCATTTCAACGCATCTTGTGCGTGGACGTATGTGATGCAAGTAACATGACAACACAGCGCAGTTTGTGTGCACGTAACCTGTAGAGCTTAGCAGTAATGTAATAGGTGGATATCTCAAGCGGATCTTTAGTGGCATTTATCACGTTCCGCAAAACGTCTCGCTGTATTGATGCCCATTATCGGGGTGCTCTATAGTGTGTGGTTTGGCTGCAGGATCTGTAGTTTAATCTGTCCCTATTACAGCATTGTAGTGTCAGTGAGTCGCTGAATATCCTGGAAAGGTCACACTGACAAGTGGTACAATTTACACACTCATAAAGGCAAAAAGTATTTATTTAGAATAATAAATGTACGTCCTTCCTTCTCCGGGTACATACAGTCCACACACCTGGATATTGGCCCATTGTCGCCCATGTTGCTTTTAAATAAGACCCAGGTATAACCATTACATTGGGGCCCTTATTCTGGTTCACTCGCAAAGGAAAGTTCCTTCTCAAATGGACAAAACCATGTGCACTGCAGGTAGGGGGGGGGGGGGATCTCAGAGGCTGATCCAGGGTAGCAGGAAACCGCTGCACAACCATAGCTGCCAGTAGATCTTGTAATGTTCTATGGTGCTTGTGCCTTACCATTTGGTGAGCGGGTTACACCCTGTGCTTCCCTGCGTGGAGAGGTCACGAACGGGAAACGTTGGGATGTGGTCCGCAGATTGATGGTCTTCCTGGCCCCTCACACTACAGGCCCCCAGGATTCTGAATATCAGGATTATAATGCTGGGGACAATTTATAATCACGGTCTCATATATAATATTTGCTGGTTTCCTGCTTTTCAGTCTCCCCCGGGGCCGGCGTCTCTCATACGTTACGTGGATCCGCCGGTTCGGTGCTGGGGAGTCTCCTGCATTAGTGTTACATATGTGGTAACCCTATACCCGTGTGCATCTTGTTGCTGACCTTCCTGTGGCTTCCATTCTGACACAGCCTTTAAATAGAAATCTTACCGAAATAGTTGCATGGGTGTTGGTGAAGATTAGAGTTCAGGCCCCTATATTACATGGACGCCATTGCTTGTGGCCACTGTATAGATGCCAATGTAGTTCCTTCTAGCGCCCTGCACCCCTCTAATCCCTTCTTTCCTACCTGGGGCGTTGCTCTCTGCAGTTTCTCAGCACTGACATACAGACCACACTGCGCTAGAAGCCACAGCTGAGAGCGACACCCCAGGGTGGAAAGAGGAACTGCGCGGGTTTTGAGAGCTGCACGGTGCTAGAGTGACTTCTGTGCCATAGCAATGTCGTCTGTCATGGGGTGACATAACGCTCTCACCTAGGGTTTCGGGGTGAGTCCTGTTGGGTTGTACCTCTCATTTTGCCTTCTTTCTATGAGGACCGTTATTAATATTGCATCTGCATAAGCCTCTGCCACAGGTGTAAATGGGCCCTGCTCTCCGGACAAGTGATTAGGGAGGTGGTCTTATGGCTGCTTGGGGTATCCCTTACACCTTGGTGGTGGTGATCTTTCCGCTGAGACGGTCGGCCACATAAAGCCATCATGTCTGTGTGATGGAGAGTGGGTAAGGACATGGTATCTGCAATACAATAACTGCCAGTCACTTGATCTGCTGCTTAATACCGTCCTCCTCAGCCGCAGATCCTGTTCAGGCATCAACTCTACCTACAGAGAATGTCTCTTTCCCGCCCCTTTCATTCCGTAGAACCTGTGATTGGCTTTAAGGTCTGTCAGTCAACCAGAGAAATACATATGTACCATTTTCTGCGGGCCATCACTTGTTTCTGCACCCCCATACACACCTTCTGTGTCATCTCATACTGGTTTCCTTTATACTTAAATCCCCCTCCCTATAACTCAGTAATAAGACACAGCGGCAATGCATACCTTACGTATACTGAGACCTACACTGTGACTTATTGCTGTGCTGTAGTGGCTTATGTGTGTATGACAGGCCTGGCTAGCCTGCTGTGAAACCACACATCCCACCATGCCCTGACACCGGTTTTTATATTATAGAATGCTGGAACTGTGGCAGGGCATGCTGGGATGAGTAGTTTCACAACAGCTGCAGAGGGATAGATTGGCCAGGCCTGAATTACAATCTCTGCACTCGTCAGGGACAGAATTGTGTCCTATCCACCCTCTCTGTAGATTTCTAATTGATTTGGTGACAGTGACAGGATGGATATGGATGATAACTATTATAAACTATTCAAATGTTAGCAGTTGAACGTACTTTACACCCCCCCCCCCAAAAAAAAAGGGGGGGGGGAATGTATGTTTATATACAGTGGGGCAAAAAAGTATTTGGACAGCCACTGGTTGTTCAAGTTGACCCACTTAAAAAAATTATCGGTCTGTCATTTCCATCATGGA